>NW_021166920.1:505000-600000 GCF_900634415.1 Cottoperca gobio | reverse complement strand
GTGTGTGTGTGTGTGTGAAAGAGAGGCAGTTTTTCTGCAGAGATATTGACGGTTATTTTACTTTGTCAAGGTACTAAATATTGAATGGCAGCTTGACCACTGTGTGCTGAAACCTGTGTGTGTGTGTGTGTGTGTGTTTGCGAACATACAGTACGCCTATTGTCTAACAATGCAAACCTGTGTGTACAGTTTATAGTTGCCTTCGTGTGTGTGTGCTGACTCAGCAGAACTCATCGTCACAGATTCCTGCGACCTCGACTGTTTCATGCGTCATTTTCTGTTGCAAACGCGCAATTAATCTATTTTTTAAAACTCCATTTTTAGCCGTCTGCGTTTGTCTTCATGTTGTTTTGTCTCCAGTTTCAAAGGTGTGGAGCCTCGCTTTCATTCCAGCTACTTGTCAAGTGAGAGTGCCGAGTGTTTATCAGACCATAACAGTCTCCTGTCATTTACTTAAAAGCCAAATCCATCATCCGAAAATAAGCCGAAGTCTGTCTTCCACTGGGAACTGACACACGAGAATGAAAACTGCTTTTTATAGTGAAATTATCTGTCAGAGCTGTCAATCAAGAAGGAACACGACGTGTAAGAGCTGAAGATGAGTTGAGAACGTCCTTTGAATCTTATCTTGTTTCCCTTCATGCCACCGGCACATGTACCGTACGATGACGCCCGAGAATAAACTACTGTACCAAACATCATCACAGACCAACGGAAACTTACTTCTTCTCGAAACATTATTAGTTGTGTAATTAATGTCATGTGAAAAAGAAAGATTGTTATTCATTTTGGAAAGTTACATTTAATTTGCATATTGTGTAAGGAGAGAGAATAGACAGAGTGCTAACAGAACACAATGATATGAAGTAATTTAGTGACAAAGTGACAACTATAAAACATGCGTGAGATAAGACACCCTCAGTCGGTAGGATTAAAGCAGGGAGAAAGATACAGGATACAAAAGTTCCTTTTTTGCACAGCATATAAGAAAAGTGAAATGAACGGGCTGTGTCTTAAAACATTTGCAGAGGTTATGAGTTCAATAATTAGTACGGCCCTCGAAGGATGTTGTAACAAAAAAATGGCCCTTGATAGGAAAAAGGTTCGCCCCCCTGAGTTAAAGCTAAAGTAACAACGTCTGTACATGAAAAACAGCTGTGAAATATGTTTAAATATGTAATAAATTATTAAACAGCTTCCCCATTAAAAGCACTTTTTTTAAATGAATCAGTCAAAAATATGTCAAATGAACGTCACGTCACTTTCCTTTAATCACATGTTCTTGATTCTTCTGGTGTCTCCGGCCTTCTGTCTCGGTTTAGTTTAATGACTCTGCAGGATCTTTAGAAGCAATGAAGTTCGTCTCAGCTCGGCCATCGTGACTTGAAAAGATGGAAATGTTTGCATCGTCTGCAGGGTTTGAAACATGGGAAGCAACGGGGAACGAAACTCCAGCAGAAAGCTTCATTTGAGAAACTTTGGGGTAAACTTTAAAACATGGTAACTTTTGTTGCCACTGTAAACATTTGCCAGTTCTGATACTGTGTGTCTCATGAACACAAAGCTGTGTTTCCCTGCTGGCAGCGTCCATGTGTAGTGGCACACTGATAGGTCTGGTCTGTTTAACAAAGTAATGCCAACCATCGCCGGTTTCTCTAATTTCTTTTCATTGATTTCCTGGCTGAATATTCAGCCGTATCTCTGCATCCCCTGGAAAATAGGGCCGCAATGTAATCTGAACACTGATTGTGTCCCTTGGGGGTCAAAGCGGAAGAAAAACGTATTATTTTTTAATATAAACTTGAGAGTCTGAACGCTCAGGAAATGTTTCAGTCATATGACTGAAGTGGAAGCAACATTAAAGCAGTTTAATGAATTAATTACACTTTTTTAATGGTTTGTATTGGAACTTACATTCTGTAGCATCACTGGCACAATGCTCACTGCATTTAATAACATTTTAATTCAGTAAAGGGAAACACTAAAGGTGTTAAATCCATGAGATTTGTCCAGCTCTGATATGGATCCCCTCACGCCATGTTGTGAGCTGCTTTATGGATTTCACCATTTTCTCAGTTTCCTAGCTGTGAGCTGAATTAGTTGAGTTCTGAATAAAACACAAAGCAGTAGTTTAACTCAAAATGGCGCCTTCTCTCTGCTGCTTCTCTCCAGTTTGTCAGCCAACCGCCTATTTTAGTGCGCTGGACCGCCGCGGCGGCCGTTAGGCTCCATGTGACGCCTGCTTTTCTGCTTTTTGCTCACAGATTTTCTGGCTAAAACTTAGAAAGCGGCCGTCGTCCTCCTCGCTACGGGCTGCCACTGTGACTCTTTGACACAGAGTGCTGTCCTGCTATGAAGTGTTCACACATTTACCAACAGTGAAGTGTCCCAGTGTTAGATCCTGCTGGGACGGGGATAGACATGACGACCACCAGAGGTAGAGGTCTGTACAGCCGGGGGGGGGGGGGGGGGGGGGGGGGGGACGCCCCAGACACATGCACCCATGGACCAGAACCAACACTATACTTTAGTGTGTATTTTTCTCTATAACACATTTATATTTGGACACACAGTTCTTGGAAATAAAGTTTTAAACAGGTTGCCAATAAGTGTTTCCTGTTGATAAACCAGCCGCCTCACCTGTTATCTGTTATCTAACACCTTCTGGTACTTTTTTAAATCTGGCACAAACGTCCACTTGGATTTAAAAGATGAACTGATTTGAATGTTGTGGTCAAAGGTCAATTGTCACTTCACAAAAAACTCAAGAAAAAAGGATAAAATGATGAAGTGACGACATTTTGGACGGAACAATGCATTTGTTGTGTCTGAGCTTTAGTGAGAAACACGTGACGTGACTCAACTAAAGGTCCACTTACTGGCTTTTTCTAGAGTCTCACGCCCTTATTAGCAGATGGAGATAAGGATGAAGTTCCAAACAGCTGGAAAAAGCAAGTAAGTGAACTTTTATTAAACATCATTTTGTTTCTAAATTCCAGAATAAACTTCCCAACGGTGTTAGTTTATAAGAATAGTCCACAGGGACCCTGAAGTGGCAGTTTCCCCTCCTGGTCCAATACCTTTTTTGTGTAGGTTAACAAAGGTGTTTACATATATCTTCAGAGAAGCATCATTGCAGCTTTACTTCTTTTGTTACTGATGATAATCCTGAAAGAAAAGCTTATCCCTTCTCTGTATCTGTGTCCTCTCCCACCCCGTCCTGTTCCCCCTTCAGTATACATAACCACAGAAACTCCACCTACTGCGCTTTAACTCGGGGGCTTATCTCTGCCTCCAGACGAGTGCCGCTGCTAGTTTTTGTTGAATTCAAACTCCAGTGTGGCGTGTGAGCGTGCACGCACACACACACACACACACACACACACACACACACACACACACACACACACACACACACACACAGTCATTTTCCTGATTGCAGTTCATTTGGCCGTCATCCACTCTTTGTTTGCTAAACTCCGCTGTAGCTTATATTCTGGAAGAGGCTTCTTCACAATATTTGGCAATCAGCAAACTGGCTAGGAAGTGATATTCCACCACACGTTGTTCCTCCAGGTGTCAATCAGTGATTTAGCTGAGCAGTAGGGAAAGCAAGCCAAGTGGTAATCATCCCTGACAACAGAGATCTGTGTGTGGGCGAAACATCCTCCAACCGTGAGGGAGACCAAGTTCCCATCCGCTACTTTAGTCTTTAAGTTTATTCTACATATAAATCCAGAAGAAAGTGTTGAATCTGAGATGTACAAACCGTGTGAGCAACACTCACGACATGGAGTCAACACGTATACAGCACATACTGAGTGAAATGACCCCTGTGATGTTGCAGTGGCTGTGTGTCATGTCAGTAACTGTACTGACGCAATACAGCGCTGTACCGTGTTAGATTTACCAATCAACAACCTCGTAACTGAAAACACTGAAATGCTCAATTTAACATGTTTAAAACCCTAAATTCATTGCATTCATTTTCTTGTCATCATGCAACAACACTAAGATGGCATTGAACTGTGTCTATTGAACTTATTATAGGCTAGTATAATTATTTTAGGAGTTGCATGACCCCTTTGCAGTACCACAAAGCACCCATATGGGAACTAATACCTCTGTCTGAGAAACGCAGCTTTTGACGATAATAACGATTACCTTCAGTTTTAAAGCGGCGACACTAAAAGAAGTTGACTTCCTGCTCACATCTCAGTTTCCTTCAGCTGACAGCAGAGTTTTATTTTCTGTGTCCAGAACATGAACTTGATACTTTTAAGTGACTGCAGGCATTTCATCTGACATCTGCACCCGACATCTGAGTCGCCTCAAAAGGCAGAATCTGTCGTAGAAAATTAAATTCAAGTCGACAGATGAGATCAATACTGTGAGAGCGTGTCGCAGTACTTAGCATCCATCTTTGTGATGTCTTCACATCTCTCACGGAGAAGAGATGCATCTGAAAACAGGAGCATCTTCACAATCCATATTCATTAGATTGTTGGGATTCAGTTTTTATATTGACACCTGTCAGGGAGGGTCAGCGTGCAACTTCTTACAATCACTCTTTGATTGTTATCAATCTAGACAATTCATATTAATCCAATTCTGTACACCGAGCTTAATAACAGTTGGACTTCTGATTCTTCACTCAATATCTGAACTTTCTCCATCGTTACAACCCTAACCCTCGAAGAGCTGCAGAACACGTCGTTTTCCAACATCAGAACGAGAAACAAAGCAAACGAGCAGAAACACAAATTAACCGAGTGACAGAGACAGATGAATATTAATACTCGAGAGGATGGAAGACAAACAGCAACATGTAAGTACAATAGATAAGACAAGTACGATGTAAAGCCGTCGTGCAGGGAAGGAAAGCTCTGGATTCTTTTCTGCAAGTCACGGTCACGATTTGGGATCCTCACAAACAGAAGGGTCATCTGTATTTGTTATCAAATCAAATCAAATGTATTTATACAGCCCAATATCACAAATTATACATTTGTCTCAGTGTGCTTTACAGACTGTACAGGATACACCCTCTGTCCTCAGACCCTCTGTCCTCAGACCCTCTGTCCTCAGACCCTCTGTCCTTAGACCCTCTGTCCTTAGACCCTCTGTCCTCAGACCCTCTGTCCTTAGACCCTCTGTCCTTAGACCCTCTGTCCTCAGACCCTCTGTCCTTAGACCCTCTGTCCTCAGACCCTCTGTCCTTAGACCTTCTGTCCTTAGACCCTCTGTCCTTAGACCTTCTGTCCTTAGACCCTCTGTCCTCAGACCCTCTGTCCTCAGACCCTCTGTCCTTAGACCCTCTGTCCTTAGACCCTCTGTCCTCAGACCCTCTGTCCTCAGACCCTCTGTCCTTAGACCTTCTGTCCTTAGACCCTCTGTCCTTAGACCTTCTGTCCTTAGACCCTCTGTCCTCAGACCCTCTGTCCTTAGACCCTCTATCCTTAGACCCTCTGTCCTTAGACCCTATGTCCTTACACCCTCTGTCCTTAGACCCTCCGTCCTTAGACCCTCTGTCCTCAGACCCTCTGTCCTTAGACCCTATGTCCTTACACCCTCTGTCCTCAGAGCCTCTGTCCTTAGACCCTCTGTCCTTAGACCCTCGCATCGCACAAGGAACAACTTCCTAAAAGAAACCCCATAATTAAAGGGGGAAAAATGGAAGAAACCTCAGGGAGAGCAACTGAGGAGGGATCCCTCTCCCAGGACGGACAGACGTGCAATAGATGTCGTGTGTACAGGATAAACAACATAGTACAAATACAACATTTGACAGAAATGATGTTGTGTTGAAAAAGAGAAAGTTTGGATGAATCCAGGAAAATGTCAAAAAGGCTTCCCGGTGTCCAGCAGGACCAGGGCAGCAGGCGCAGCCACGATTCATGATCCTGACATAAACTTTATCAGTGGCAACCTGCCACATGAGAGACAGAAACTCTGGAGATGATGCCCGCATGATGAGTTAGTAACATACATTTACATAAATGCATACAGATAGAGAGGGAGAAGAAGAGAGGGAGGAGAGGAGAGAGGAAGAGAAGGAAGAGAGCAGGGAGGTGTCCCCCGGCAGTCTAAGCCTATAGCAGCATAACTAGGGGCTGATCCAGGGCAAACCTGAGCCAGCCCTAACTATAAGCTTTATCAAAAAGGAAAGTCTTTAGCCTGCTCTTAAATGTGGAGAGTGTGTCTGCCTCCCGAACACAAACTGGAAGCTGGTTCCACGACGAGTGAAGGATTGAATCAGATTGAATCGCCCAGAAGCCGATGGAGGATATTATATTTTCTAAAACTGTCCGTGGTGCTGAACAAGGATCAGGCCACGCTGAAGCCAGCAGCACATCTGCGCTGTGAACACCTGAGCTCTGTGGGGGGACATACAGAAACAGAGGCAGAAAGAAAGTGAAGAAGGCTGTTTCACTTACCGCAGAGCTCCGTCTGCACACGCAGAGCTGCTCCTGTGAATGTGTCACAACTGAGAAGAAGGTTGAACAATAACAACACTTTCTTTGTCTTTCAACTCTTTTGTCGTCTTCATAAATGAGTATAAATGAGCATACAATGTAATCAGCTAAGAGTTTGCTACCCGTGACACGGATTTGTTCAGGTGTGTGTGTGGTGCTGTACGTTCACAGAAGACTTTAACAATGTCAGCGAGGAGTCTGTGAAACATGAATCAAGGCTGTGTGACGTCAGTTTGTTTTGCAGGCAGCTGCAGTTTAATGGTCAAACAGATTCACGTCATTAGAAGTGAAATGTGTTTTTATATTTACATTTTTATGAATGTTTTATACGAGGGAGCTGTCAGACTGACTGGCTGCTGCTCATCAGAACAGAAAAGACCTTGTGTGCCATCAAAATAACCCTAACCCATATCACACAAACAATTCTCCATCTGCTCTTTAATTTAACGATACTTAATTCAATGAAATGCATGGCCTTAGTGCCCACTTAAAATATGATGACCTGTGCAAATCTGTAAATAAGTCAAGTTAAAACTGGCCAAACATTCATACTTTAAAGAGAACGATGCAAATGTAAATGCAGGATTTAAATCTGTAAGTCGAATATTAAGATATAACAAACACTGGTTTCTGTGCTGAGAAGTTAAAACAGGGATACTTTCACTAAATTGAGTCAACTAGTTTTTAAAGTATGTGGCTGTACGTACAGTGAGATACTCCCCAGTGGAGAGCAGTGAACCGCAGAGACACACGATATGAGCTACGTGCACATGTCTCCCCATTTAAAGTCGATCAGTGGTGAAGACAGGTGGAAATGTCCACATGGAACCAGAACATTCTGCTAATAGAGCTCCTGGTTTGAGACTTTTAACTGCCCACATGGATGAACGTCTTCGTGATGATGGCCTGTCCAACGCGTCTCTCTGCATTTCACCAAATAGGCTCGAGCCGGCCGCGACCCTTAAGAAAGAAAGAAGAATGAGTTGGAAGAGTGATGAAGGGTGACGTTGAACTGTTCACAGCCGAGTGTAAGTCTTCGTCTGAGCTGCTGAGGCTTCACGGACAGATGAGCTTAGCAGACGTCTGTCTGTGGAGCCGAAGCCACGAGAGCAGCAGCCATGTGGGCCGACGGAGTACAAGAACTGTTGTACAAGAACTGAAACACTGAGACAGTTAAAGCTTTCGCTCTTTACAGTACATGTATATATTCACACTTTGCCATTATTGACTGACCATCGAATCTACTTTAAATGACTTTGTTGGCAGATTCTTTATAAACTCTTTTCACATTTTCTCTCATTTATTTGACATTTATGTTAAATTTGTTGTAACCTAGTGTTCTTTGTTCTGTGTGCTGGTCCTTTGATATTCCTGTAAAGACGATTATTGAACAAAGAAAGAACATTTCTTAAAGATTTAATCACAACATGTCTGATTATTAAAAAGAGGAATGCAACAGATTCAATGTTCCTGCCATCACTAATATAACAATCGCAGTGATACTCAAGTAGTAAATCAGTTAAACTTTGTAAAAGCACTCGTATGGTTTGTTAAAGTCAATGTTGCACGGGTTTCCTTTTATCAGCAACCTGCTCGTGTATTGAAAAACCTTGTGCATGAAAACATCAGTGAAATAAATAAATGTTCACATTTCTGAATTTCTTTTGCTGAGACAAAATCTTCTGATGCAATCTCAGCCATCAGGAGACAAACAACAGCAGAGCGTCTTCAGGGCCGCCGTCCACAAACCTGCAGTTTAAATGCTGTTTCAATTATTCAGGGATGTGTGTGTGTGTGTGTGTGTGTGTGTGTGTGTGTGTGTGTGTGTGTGTGTGTGTGTGTGTGTGTGTGTGTGTGTGTGTGTGTGTGTGGGCTTGATACATTTAAGATGAGGAAAACTGAAATCGCTCTTCTGTCAGGATACATTTTCCTGTCCTCTCCTCTTCTGTCGGCACTTGATCCGAGGTTGCTGCACCTACACAGAGATCTTCCGGCAGTGTGTGTGTGTGTGTTCATGAGTGTGTGTGCATACAGGAAACACACATTTGACAGTAATTGTGGCTTTGTGTCAGACTTTGCACACATTTCTTTAGTTCAAGTGTTCCCAAGTGAGTCTGTGACTGCAACGCTCTGTGCTTGCACATGTGTGTGTGTGTGTGTGTGTGTGTGTTTGCATAGACGTGCATCTTCATGGCCGTTCGCTCCAGTTCGGTCTGTACTTGAATCTTTGCCAAGTCACATATATAAATAAATCATAGCGAAGGCTGATATCCTGGTTAAGGCGAGCATCGCGCTCTGGCAGATGTAGCTGACAGCTGAAGTGTGCCTCTGGGGGTGTGTGTGTGTGTGTGTGTGTGTGTGTGTGTGAGTGTGTGTGTGTGTGTGTGAATGTGAGAATGACTTACTATATGCTCTGTAGTGTTTATCGTGTATGTTAATGTCTGAATGCTGCCATTGCACTTTTTCTTGGAATATATGTGTGTGTGTGTGTGTGTGTGGAGGCGGTTCTCATACACTGTTTGTAGCTTTATGAAAAGTAATGCACATAAAATCAAGTCATATGAACTCTGTATTCTTTGCAACTGTGCCTCAGCCTGAATGAAGTGAAAGTACACACACACACGCACGCACGCAGGCACACACGCACACGCACACACACACACACACACACACACACACACACACGCACGCACACACGCACGCACACACGCACACACGCACACAGATAACTGAATTGTTTTCTCAGTACTGCAAGATGGCAAATGTGTTTTCTCCTGGATTCCCACCCAGCAGCAGCGTGTGCTCAGCAGTGCACAGCTTGCTAAATATTCAGTGCTAAACACTTTATTATGAGTCTGCTACCTCATCTGTACCTGCTAAAGACGCACGCAGAAAGAAATCTACTAAGTCGAGTGAAGCTTTGGGCTCTGCTGAAGCCGCACTTGGCATTTGAAAGGAGAAAATGTTGTGGCAGAAAGTTCAACAGCTGAGATAGTTCATGTCGAGTTTTCACATTTATTGTTCTTTCTATCAATCGCTGCTTTACCACTAAGAACTTTTATTAATACAAACTCATCGCGGGGTTTGAGGGGATGAAGGTGGTCTGAAAGTTATGAACCTTTGCACTTGCATCAGAAGTCGTGTAAATGAATATGATGGTTCTAGCGGATGGGTGGAGCACAATGTCTCGACAGGCTACAAAGTAAAAGCCTCCACCTTTAAATTGGACATAGATAAATGACGTTTGCTAGGATGATGTTACGTGTGGAGACTCTTGGAGGTATACAATAAACCCAACATGAAGGAAGCCATTTTGAATGTATTGTGCAACTATAGAAGATATTGTACTTTAACTCTCTTTATCTGCTTCGACAAGGATGAACTTGTCGACCGTATGAAGGATGGGATCTGTGACTTCCTCTCTGACGTTGGTACAAAAACGTAAACTCTGCGCAAACCAACGTAGGAAATCTGCGAGAAATCTGCCAAAGAGAATCTTTTCTTGAATGAACTTGAGTCCAGCTTGAACAAGCTTAAACTCTGTCCCAGATGCATTTCAGGGAAATAGTCAGAATACATTTAGCAGGACCTCGTCTGTCTGAGAAAGTTGTTCCTGTGTTTTTTTAATTTATTAGGAAATCACAATAGAATATGTATCAGTTTCGTTTCAGCTTTGCTCGATGCTAGTCCACTTATTTGGTGCTTTTTCAAGTTCCAGTAATAGAAAAGGAATGTAAAGAGACGACATCATGTAACAAAGTACACCGTGTTGCTAACTTATCTTCCATGGGGGGGAACCTTTTTCCTGTCAAGGGCCATTTTATTTGTTACAACATCCTTCGAGGGCCGTACTAATTATTGAACTCATAACCTCTGCACGTTGTTTTAAGACGCAGCTCATTCATTTCATTCTGTATCTTTGTTTTATCAGAACTAATTTATTAGTCCCACAACGGGGAAACGTATCTCGTCACAGCAGAAGAACATATGAAGTAAAAAAACACAATAATTAAATAGAATAAAACATAATATAAGTACCAAGTGATATAAATAAAGTGAGTATTGCACATGGCAGTGATAACTGCACAGCAGTGGTGGAACAGTGTGTTCTTGGTGTGGGGGTCTACCTCTCTATCTGTCCATGTTAGTATGTTCCGCTCTGCAGAGAGCTGCTTGTTGGGACAAACTCATCATCAATCATTTGTCCATTTCTCCTGGAAAGTGAGATTCCACCTTTCTCTTTGTTACACTTGCCACGCTGCGTTCACTGACGTCAACGACCGTCTCGTTTAAAGTTTTTTTGACAAGACGTTACCACGTGATGACACATTCCGCTCGTGTTGTGTTCAAGGACACTGATATTGGCTGGGAAAAACAATCAGTCACCCGTTTAAAATATTGCCGTCTAGTTTTTTTTGCTAGTGGATTTCTTTTGCGTGCGTTTTACGAATTACCTCGAGGGCCGGATCAAATGTTCCGGAGGTTCCCCACCCCTGATCTAGACGAGGAGCTGAATGTGAGAACGCAAATGTCGGAACCATTCGGACCGGACTTCTAACGGGAGCGCGCGGTGAGTTCAGAAGTGAGGGCAGGACATATACATGTACATATATTTCAGGATGTTCTGAATCATTGTGGATATAAAATAAAATAATAATATAATAAAATAAACAGTTTTCAAAATATGGCTTGTGGCCCCTGAAGTTGAACCCAGGGAGAGGATACGTTGCTTGTCCATTACTTAAGTTTTCAGAAAACTCCCCCACATTGTAACTGTTCAAGGCAGTGGCTCCTCCAAGGGAGGGTGCTTCAGAACAGCGTCAGCCTCAAACTCATGAACTAATCACGTCCTTGAAAAGGTTCAGAGTTCATCATCATCCAACAGATTAGAGCTAACATCTTTCTAACAGTATCGCCTTGATTGTAACTTCTTAAAGGACTCATACGTGTGTAATAATTGTTAAGACACAAGAATTATGACTTGAATGTGAAGAAGAAATGAAAAGTCTAGTGCAAATTCTATGTCATTTCTGATCAGGACCTTGTGTGAATAAAGCCGCTGCACAGCACTGCAGACTGGAAAGTTGATTCTCAGTGAGATTTGTAGTTATTTTCACAGTTAGTAACGTTATATTCAATATTTTAAACGACGTTCAGCTGAATGGAACTGTATCTGTCATTGTCTGGAGCGTTCAGCGAGCGATTAGGCGTGTTGATGATGTTTTTATCGCGGCTGGTGTGAAACAAACATGCGTTTAAACAGAACGCCGTATTTCCAGCAACGGAAAATGATTCTGAAACTAAAACTCCATTTGTATCAGAGAAACTCCGGACAATGTGCAGACCGGATTCTGCGGACGTTGTCCGACTTCATATGATACAACAGTGTCCTCCTCAGAACCTGTCACGTCTACGTCTAACATTTACCGCCATTTTATTCAGTCTAAACATATATATATATATATATATGTGTGTATGTGTGTATGTGTGGCTGCTAGACACTCAGCTGTCTCCACCTGTCACTGTCTTACTTTGGCTCTCAGCTGTTTGGTGGATGCAGGTAGAAGTAAGGCTTTGAGGGGATCCATAAGAGCTTATGGGAAGCTACACAATGGAGCACTGAAAGAGCCTAAATCCTGCACAGCACTGCAGACTGGAAAGTTGATTCTCAGTGTGATTTGTAGTTATTTTCACAGTTAGTGACGTTATATTCAATATTTTAAACAACGTTCAGCTGAATGGAACTGTATCTCTCATTTAAGAAAGGTGGTCTCTTTGGCTAAGAAGGTTTCTACCTGGCTTCTTTCCCTCACTGTTCATTTGATTTCTCTTCCCTTGTCAGAGGGCGATACGAGCTTGACATTTACACTATTTTGACAGGGACAACACCTCAGCACCAACACTAACACAACAACAACAACTCTCAACACACAGCTGTCAAGGTCTTATCTCAGGTACATAATTGATAGAGACAAATTCAGAGCCATAGACGGACAATGTTAGTGACGCGAAGACACACACCGAATACAGAGTAGGTTTCATCTCTCTGCTACTGTGTGTGTGTGTGTGTGTATGTGTGTGTATGTGTGGTGTGTGTGTGTGTGTGTGTGTGTGTGTACTTCCTGACATCCTGCATTAAGCATGAGGACAGGTCTTGGGCGCACAGAGATGTGTGAGTCACACTGATTAGTCAGTCCTACACCGGTCTGTGAAAGCAGTCAAGCCGTTGCCTAGTTTGTATGCTGTGCGTGTGTGTGTGTGTGTGTGTGTGTGTGTGTGTGTGTGTGTGTGTGTGTGTGTGTGGGCTTGTGTATGATGGGCAGGTAAAGTATTAGCCTGCGAGGAGATAGGTCCTTGTTAGCAGACATCTGGCAGGCAGGTAGATGTATAGTGACACAGAGGTTCACAGTATTCACACACACACACACACACACACACACACACACACACACACACACACACACACACACACACACACACACACACACACACAGTAGTGTATACTCCCTTACCTTGGACAAACACAGCTGTTTCTTCATCACACTTTATCTCATCTTATCTTTTAAGAGTTCATTTGCAAAAACCGATAGAAGAGCACAATAACAACAACAATAATAATAATAATAATAACATTTTATTGAGATATTTTATTAAAACAACCCAACACTAGTTTGAGTGACAATCCTGGATTGCACAAAATCAACATTTATCAAGGAAAATAAAATAAATGACTCACTGCTTTGTTCAGCTTTCACTGGGATTTAACTTTTGTTTAATTACATTTTAAGATTTAAGTGTTTCCCAGGTTTGGGTGCAAAGATCCTCCCAAAATCATGAATGTATTTAGATCGTTTAGAGCAATGGTTCTTAACCTTATTGGAGTTACTGAACCCTGCAAGCTTCATCAGTGTATTCACCGAACCCTTCGTAATTGAAAAAATAAAATATGATTTCTTTAAAACATAGGCATATATTTTTATTAGTGCACAAAATGAACCATGCATCAGTTGCACACAAAATCAATGTGTTCAAAGAACAAAACCAACAAAACATGAATTTCACACAAAAACATAACTCAATGAATATTTACTGCAAATCAATGTGACTTTTGCTGTTGCCTTTCAGATACAAGTTCAGAAATGTGCGGCTTCACCTTGGCAAGTGCCACTCTCATATCATTTTCGCAACAAAGTCTGTTCCTTTTCTTAGTTTTCATGTCTACCATCCTCGAAAAGGATTGCTTGCAAAGATACGTTGTAACAAACGGTGTGAGTATCTCAAGGGCTTTCTTAGCGATAAGAGGGTATGGTACGATTTGGCGACACCAAAACATTGAGAGCGTTGTTGTTCTGAAGAGTTGCTGTTGAAGCTGGCTCTGCTGAAGTTCAATGATTTCATCGAGGTATTCATCGTTGACATCTGCTGTCGCAACACTAAACGTGAACTTCTGTCTCACCCATGCTGGATATGACTCTCTGGTGGGGAAGTATCCGTCGAGAGACTTTGCGAGCTCATCTAAGTGCATGGCAATTGCTTGCTTCGGCTCTCCAGGTACAGAAATGTCTCCAATTCCAGACACGTCTTCGATCTTACTTGCACAGTCGTCCAGCACGGGAAAGCTTGCGAAGTTATCATTCTCTGTTCGTCGATTCCATAAAGGTAGCTTTTTTTTAAACGCCTTCAGGTTTTCTTTCGCTTCGATGATGTTCACTCCACCGCCCTGCATCTGTCGATTGAGATGATTGAGAGCATCGAAAATATCGGCGATGTACGCCAAAATGAGAATGAACTCAGAATTTTCTAAGCAATCTGCGTGACAATGTTGGTACTCTCGCAAAAACAGGGCTAATTCCACACGCATGGCAAAAACACGATTCGGCGCCTTTCCCCGGGATAACCACCAAACGTTAGAGTGTTGCAGAAGTACCTCGAATTCAGAGCCCATTTCCTGACACAGCTCTTTGAAGATGCGGTGCTTCATGGCACTATTTCGCACGTCGTTCACACATTCGACTACAGTTTTTAATACTTCTGCCAGTTTTGGAGGCAAGGTTTTTGTTGCCAACGCATGCCTGTGCAGAACACAGTGCGTAACAATGATGTGTGGTGCATCGGATTTCACCAGCGCTCCAAAACCACAGTGTCGTCCCAGCATGGCTCCGTCCGAACAAACTGCAGAAACCGTATTCCACGAAAGATCGTTGTCTCTGAAGAAGTCATCCACGAGTTTCTTCACATCGACTGCCTTGGTTGTTGTTGTAAGAGGCGTACAAAATAAAACATCTTCCTTTATCACGTCGTCTTTCACAGAGCGCACGAATACAACACGCTGGCTTAGATTGGAAACGTCGGTGGTCTCGTCGAGTTGGAGGCTGAATGTAGCTGGGCTTAACATCAGATCTGCAACTACTTGAGCCAAGATGTCGTCGCTCACGTCGTCTATTCTGCTGCTGATTGTGTCATTTGAAAGAGGAATTTGGGATAACTTCTCTTCAGCAGCTTTTCCCAGCATGATATTCACCATCTTCAACGCAGCTGGTTTTATGAGTGTTTCACCAATGGTGTGTGCTTTGCCCTGCTTTGCGATCAGGTACGCAATTTCGTACGATGCTGTGAGGATCGGTTTGTCGATGGGTACAAAGCCGAGAACAGGCAGAGTTGCCTTTTCATCGAATCTGGCTCTCTTCGCCTTGAATTCAGCGAGCGTTGTGTTCTTGTATTTCCCATCTCCATGCAGCTTTAGGAAGTGTTCCTTTAGTTTTGCCGGTGCTAGACTAGAATTGCTCAACTTAGCATTGCAAATCAGACATTGAGGACGCTGACTTCCATCACGTTCCTTTATACACATGAATCCATATTGTACGTATTCGTCCACCCACTTTCTTTTTTTGCACGACATAGTTAGTATGAAGGGATTGAAATGACACGTTGCACAAGTGAAACTTTGGATTACCGTAACTACGTCATGGTTTGCTCTATTCAACGGTTTCTGAAAGCGGAGACTCTGCGCTTTACAGCAAATACTGATTCATTATGGTAACTTCACTTACGGCTCTCCCGGAAGCCCGCGAAACAGCGCCTTTGTTTTGAGCAAATACACACAGAGCGCTGGAGAAACACAGAGAACACAGCGGAGAAATAGAGCCGGAAAACAGCGGATTTAATTAAAATGGAAGCGGTATTTTTACTAAGCAACTAAATATTTGTAATCTAGACCCCTGCCGAACCCCTGAGAGTGACTCATCCCTGGGGTTCGATTGCACCCACCTTAAGAACCACTGGTTTAGAGGATATTGGCAGTGATTTACTTAAACATGCATTATTTTTTAAATTAATATTTAATCAAATTATACGAATCAAATGTTAAAGGCTCATAGTGCAGACATGACATGAATTCAAACGCATCTCTGCAGCTCTATAAAGCTTTCTAAGCATCTTTTATTTTAAATATTGGATTTATATTCTTCAGATGGACACAAATACAACTCCAACCAAATGCATGCGTTGCTTCGTGTCTGGTGAATGTGTAAGCAGGTATTTGCGATAATGTCTTTGTGCTTTGTGTCGGTTGTGTATTTGTCAGAATGTGTTGATGGTTTTTCTGCACCCTGCTGGTCAAAATAGGACGAATGCTTCCTGAAGCTTGAAGTATAGAAATGGTTTCCTTGCAGCTTGAGGTGTTTTTGCCTCAAGTGTCACCAGAATATAGTTCTGAGGCCCGATATCGGCACTCATGGGGGTTTCTGATTCCTCCCTTTAACTTTCTTCTGCAGCTAAACGCCCTGTCACACATCTCCGTATGGCAGAACTTTTCATCGGATCTGAAAAGTGAACGTATACAGGTACGCATGTCTAACCTATTGATAGAGCATCACTTCCTAATACAAAATGTATCAGACGAATACCCAACGAATGCATAACATAATATATGGCGTATACAAAATATTGGCAACACGCTGGTGTACGTTGATATAAGGTAAGGTATAAGTAGTATTCATTAAGAGCAGGTGGTGTTACGCTGGTGTACGTTGATATAAGGTAAGGTATAAGTAGTGTTCGTTAAGAGCAGGTGGTGTTACGCTGGTGTACGTTGATATAAGGTAAGGTATAAGTAGTATTCATTAAGAGCAGGTGGTGTTACGCTGGTGTACGTTGATATAAGGTAAGGTATAAGTAGTATTCATTAAGAGCAGGTGGTGTTACGCTGGTGTACGTTGATATAAGGTAAGGTATAAGTAGTGTTCGTTAAGAGCAGGAGGTGTTACGCTGGTGTACGTTGATATAAGGTAAGGTATAAGTAGTGTTCATTAAGAGCAGGCGGTGTTACGCTGGTGTACGTTGATATAAGGTAAGGTATAAGTAGTGTTCATTAAGAGCAGGCGGTGTTACGCTGGTGTACGTTGATATAAGGTAAGGTATAAGTAGTGTTCGTTAAGAGCAGGTGGTGTTACGCTGGTGTACGTTGATATAAGGTAAGGTATAAGTAGTATTCATTAAGAGCAGGTGGTGTTACGCTGGTGTACGTTGATATAAAGTAAGGTATAAGTAGTATTCATTAAGAGCAGGTGGTGTTACGCTGGTGTACGTTGATATAAGGTAAGGTATAAGTAGTGTTCATTAAGAGCAGGCGGTGTTACGCTGGTGTACGTTGATATAAGGTAAGGTATAAATAGTGTTCGTTAAGAGCAGGTGGTGTTACGCTGGGGTGCGTTGTTGAATGCTGATGTTTTGTGCATGTTCAAAACTACCGGACGTACCCGACGTGTGCTTCATAAGATATGCAGACGTTGCGTTAGAAATACGTGAATACGAAATATAGTACGTGAATACTTACCTACGTAAATATAGTATGTAAATACCTACGTGAATACTTACCTTACATTTTCTAATGACAGAGAAGCTCAGGATGGCATTAACTTGGCCTCCAGCACCACTGTAAGGAATCTTGGCATCATCTTTGATCAGGATCTGTCTTTTAACTCCCACATAAAACAAATCTCAAGGACTGCCTTCTTTCATCTACGTAACATTGCAAAAATAAGACACATCCTGTCTCAAAATGATACAGAAAAACTAGTCCATGCATTTGTTACTTCTAGGCTGGATTACTGCAACTCATTGTTATCAGGTTGTCCCAAAAAGTCGCTTAAGACTGTTCAGTTGATTCAAAATGCAGCGGCATGTGTATTGACTAGAACAAGGAAACGGGATCATATTACTCCTGTATTAGCTGCTCTGCACTGGCTCCCGGTAAAATACAGAATAGAATTCAAAATCCTTCTCCTGACTTACAAATCAATTAATGGTCAGGCTCCAGCATATCTTAAAGATCTCATAGTACCTTATAAACCAACTAGAGCATTACGCTCCCAGACTGCAGGGTTACTTGTGGTTCATAGAGTCTCTAAGAGTACAATGGGAGCCAGAGCCTTCAGCTATCAAGCTCCTCTCCAGTGGAACCAGCTTCCAGTTTGTGTTCGGGAGGCAGACACACTCTCCACATTTAAGAGTAGGCTAAAGACTTTCCTTTTTGATAAAGCTTATAGTTAGGGCTGGCTCAGGTTTGCCCTGGATCAGCCCCTAGTTATGCTGCTATAGGCTTAGACTGCCGGGGGACACCTCCCTGCTCTCTTCCTTCTCTTCCTCTCTCCTCTCCTCCCTCTCTTCTTCTCCCTCTCTATCTGTATGCATTTATGTAAATGTATGTTACTAACTCATCATCCGGGTATCATCCCCGGAGTGTCTGTCTCTCATGTGGCAGGTTGCCACTGATAAAGTTTACGTCAGGATCATGAATCGTGGCTGCGCCTGCTGCCCTGGTCCTGCTGGACACCAGGAATCCTTATTGACATTTTCCTGGATTCATCCAAACTTTCTCTTTTTTTTTCCAACACAACATCATTTCTGTCAGATGTTGTATTTGTACTATGTTGTTTATCCTGTACATACGACATCTATTGCACGTCTGTCCGTCCTGGGAGAGGGTCCCTCCTCAGTTGCTCTCCCTGAGGTTTCTTCTATTTTTCCCCCTTTAATTATGGGGTTTCTTTTAGGAAGTTTTTCCTTGTGCGATGCGAGGGTCTGAGGACAGAGGGTGTCATAACCTGTACAGTCTGTAAAGCACACTGAGACAAACGTATAATTTGTGATATTGGGCTATACAAATAAATTTGATTTGATTTGATTTGATTTACCTACGTGAATACAGTACGTGAATACTTACCTACGTGAATACAGTACGTGACTACGTTAGAGGTACGTTAGATATAGGCCACGTCGGCTGACGGTGAATCCTACAGCCAATGTATTGATAACGAGTGGATAACGTATTCCTACCCGATGTTAAGATGATGCCTGACGACGGAGTAACTTATTAAACGTGTTTCTACAGTACAGCTAGCGTTCAGCATGTTAGCCGTTCTCCAGCATCAGCATGACGTGAACCAGACGGAACTTTTCCAGCTCCGTTGTCCAGACGCTCTGACACGTTTTAAATAAGTAAGTGATACGCTATCAATGTTTGACATACGTATAATATTTTTTTATGTGTTCGTTATGTATACGTCAGCTACAACACCGCTGTGGAAAAGTTGGACGTATTTGGACTCTGACACATTTTGAGCTACTTTTCATATACGCCGGCATGTTTCTGCCATACGGAGCTGTGTATGTCTGGTGTGTTCGGCGTGTCGTCTGCGTCCTTCAAACGATCACAACTTACCCTTAAGTATTGCCGATATTGCATATTGCCAATATTGCGTATGCGCCGGCATACGTATCTGTCATATGGATATGTGTGACAGGGCCTTAAACTCTCAAAAAATGGTTAAACGTAAAACAAAATATCTTAAATGTGTTTATAATGTGTTTTAAACAGCTTTAAAGCCGAATGCACTGCTGAAATATTTCTGATTCACAATGTTCTAGGCTGAAAGTAAGAATGTGATGGAGTGTGAGACCTCTAACATCTGGGCTGAGGAGCTGGATGTTTATAAAGCTGCTCCCACGTGGTCTCCTGGGTGTGTTTGTTTTCAACACCTTCATACTCTGTTCTCCACTCATCTCATCTCACACCTGCATCACTGATGTTACAGCTTTGTCACATTTATTGACTTGTTTCTGTACATTTAATTTCCGCCCTCTCATGTGCACTTCGTCCTTCTTTGTCCGAACAACAAACCAGTTTATGACGAGGTTTAATTACCAAAACATGTCCAGGAATATCGTTCTGCACATTAGCATGTGTGCTGCCGTGCGATGCTGCACTGCAGTGTTGACTTTGAGCCTTCAAAGGAATGTAACAGTGGAACCAGATTCTCACACATTACTTGGCTCGTGACACTGCGCCATCTGTGCCCATTAGAAGCAGCGGCATTCCTCCCAGAGGCCTTACAGGAATAGTGATGGAGGCAACGGGGTGACCCAGCCAAGTTCTTCCCAAGTGGGAAGACTTCCCCTGGGGTTCAGTCTGCCAGCCAGGCCCCTGTCTGGCTCTGGGTCTCTGAGGCCTCTGAAGGAAGGAAGACGAAGGTTTCTGGGGATTGTAGAGCAGAGAAGCAGATTTATTAACTGACTGTTTGTGACTTTTAGAGATAATGTTCATAGAAACTATTTTATATATATTATTATAAATTTCGGGTATATTTAAAGTAAAGTGTGATTACATACTCAAAATAATAAAATGCTTATTAGAAGAAACTTGTATTCATATTCATATTTGTTATTGATTGTTTTGATTAAATGAAAGGAAAGAGAAAGCACTTGATGCAAACTCAACATTAATATTCACCTTGTAAAGTTGATATTGCAAATATGATAGCAAAGGATTCTTATCCAGCAAGATTAGTATTTATTTGTACTCTAGTTTGAGGCCCAATATTCCAATATCCTCTCCTCTTTTTGCTCTTTGGCTTTTTAGAATCTCAAGTGTTGAGCAGCTAGTCACAGGGCAGGTAGCGTGCAGCGTGCATCGTGCAGCGTGCAGTGTGCAGCGGGCTTATTGAAGCTTTTTTTTGCTGAGAACATTTGACTGCTGTGGCTGGAAATGAGTTGCAAGACATAAAACTAAAACAACAAGCTGAAAGATGTTAAACAGCTCTATAGAGTTGAGGGGAACTGCAGAATGGGTGATAATCCTCATTACTACAAATAACAACTATCCCCGTACAAAGTTGGCAGTGACTCCAGGTTCCACACAGATCAGTGTGATTTACTGCCTGGGGCGCAGCTTCTTTCCTTTAGATTCTCTGTGGCACTGATGCTTGAGGGTATTTTCTTTTTTACGTTTGTCTCTGATTTGCTCTGAAGCCTTTTCCAATTTAACAGCTGCATACCAAATTTTAATGTCGGTGGCCACAGAGGAAAACTGAACTCCTAACCCTGCAGTGCACATTCAGCTCCACTGAGAGAAAAGCCCCTCAGAACGCCACAGAACAGGTCAACAGATGCATTCGGTGCGGCTTTAACAGGCGATCATGTCCTGTAGCTGAGATTAAGCTGTTTACAAGTCTGCATGTGAGGTTCTCTCAGGAAATTAATTCAATATCACTGAGCACACCGGTCTCTGAAGCTCGGGATGCACCAGCGTTTGTAAATGCTTTTAAAAGTTCTGAGTTTGGAAATAAAGAAGTAAGGGACGGTGTGGACCAAAAGACCCTTTCCTCCAGTCAGGGATGGTGTTTCACTTTCGTGCTCATTTTATTTCTTGTGAATTTGCTGGTGGTAATGCAAAGCAATTAAAATAATATGGGCCAGCGCCTCCATGGTCCTCCAAGAGCCCTCTCTGAAAATCTACTTTTAAGACCTTCATTATTTGAGTTGATATTACGCTTCCATGCACTGTGATGATGCTCTGAATTCATCTTCTGTGCGCTCTGCACCTGACGGGTTCTTACAGGCAGCATGTGATGCTCAGAGAGTGGGAGGGGTGGGGTATCGATAGTGGGAGGGCTGGGGGATGCTCAGAGAGTGGGAGGGGTGGGGTATCAATAGTGGGAGGGTTGGGGACACTTTGGTTAATGATAGTTTTAGTGTATTTCTACCTTGTACAGTATCTGCGGTTGTATTGCCGTGTTGATGCAGGAAGTGTAATTTCTGCCATTCTCCTGTATCAGTAGAGAGCATAACTCTTTAACCTCACAGTGGTAGAAGAGATAAGGAATCAAAATGTATGCGTTTTAATTAATCCCCGAGGATGAGCAGCTAGAGCTCCACATTCTCATCTCGTATCTGTCAGTTCTCTGGCGCCCTCATGTTAATATCTTTACTCATTTTGTTTTCCTGAGCAGATTTGGCACAGCAGCAGCAGTTTTATGGCCGTGAACAGCACTTGCTCTGTGCTTACAATCAGCTTTCAATGCGCACACAATAGTTCCCCTTCCTCTGTCCTCTGTCACACTATCAGTTGACTCTCACAACCAAGAAACAGCAATGAGCCATGAAGTCCAAAGACTGGACACAAGGATTAAATAATGAAACAAAGTAATAAAATAGTGCGAGAGACACAATGCTGCGAGTAAAATGCAGGAACAAGTAGAATATATACATACATCAGACTGTACAATTTTAAATACTGGGAACCATCACCTTATCGTGGTGGAGAGGTTTGTGTGTCCCTATGAACCTGAGAGCTGTGTTGTCTGGAGCCTAGTGCTTGGTCTCAGGCGAGGGGCCAGACTAAGAATGGTTCAAAAACGACTTCATGAAAGAAAGGGAAAGGAAAGGAGAGACCCTGCCCGGAGGAAGCCCGGGGCCCCCGTCTGGAGCCAGGCCCAGAGGGAGGGCCCGACAGCGAGCGCCTGGTGGCCGGGTTTGCCACGGAGCCCGGTCGGGCACAGCCCGAAGAAGCTACGTGGTGCCTCCCATCCATCCATCCTGTGGGCCCACCACTCATGGGAAAAACCGCTGGGGTCGGGTGCGCTGTCACACGGGTGGCAGTGATGGTCAGGGACCTCGACGGACCAGACCCGGGCAGCAGAGGCTGGCTCTGGGGACGTGGAACGTCACCTCTCTGTGGGGGAAGGAGCCGGAACTAGTGCGGGAGGTGGATCGCTACCAGTTGGATCTGGTGGGGCTTACCTCCACGCACAGTCTTGGCTCTGGAACCGTACTCCTGGATAGGGGTTGGACTCTATTCTTCTCCGGAGTTGCCCAAGGTGTGAGGCCTCGGGCCGGGGTGGGGATACTCACTAGCCCCCGGCTGAGCGCCGCCACGTTGGAGTTTATCCCGGTGGACGAGAGGGTCGCCTCCCTACGCCTTCGGGTTATGGGGGGGAAAACTCTGACTGTTGTTTGTGCCTATGCCCCAAACCGCAGTTCTGAGTATTCGGCCTTCTTGGAGACCCTGAATGGAGCCCTGCAGGTGGCTCCAGTAGGGGACTCCGTAGTCTTGCTGGGAGACTTCAACGCACACGTGGGAAACGATGGAGACACCTGGAGAGGCGTGATTGGGAGGAAGGGCCTCCCTGATCTAAACCCGAACGGTTGTTTGTTGTTGGACTTCTGTGCTAGTCATGGAATGGCCATAACAAACACCATGTTCGAACATAAGGATGCTCATAAGTGCACGTGGTACCAGAGCACCCTAGGCCAAAGGTCAATGATCGATTTCGTAATCGTATCATCTGATCTGAGGCCGCATGTTTTGGACACTCGGGTGAAGAGAGGGGCGGAGCTGTCGACTGATCACCATCTGGTGGTGAGTTGGATCAAGGGGTGGGGGAAGACTCTGGACAGACCTGGTAAACCCAAACGGGTAGTGCGGGTGAACTGGGAATGTCTGGAGGAAGCCCCTGTCCTGGGGATCTTTAACTCACACCTCCGGCGGAGCTTTTCAGCCATCCCTGTGGAGGTTGGGGGCATTGAACCTGAGTGGGCGATGTTCAAAACCTCTATTGCTGAAGCTGCGGTGATGAGCTGTGGTCTCAAGGTCTTAGGTGCCTCAAGGGGCGGTAACCCTCGAACACCGTGGTGGACCCCGGTGGTCAGGGAAGCCGTCCGACTGAAGAAGGAGTCCTTCCGGGTTATGTTATCCGGGAGGACTCCGGAAACAGTTGCAGGGTATCGAAGGACTAGAAGGGCGGCAGCTTCTGCCGTGTCAGAGGCAAAGCAGCGGGTGTGGGAGAAGTTCGGAGAAGCTATGGAGAAGGACTTTCGGTCGGCACCAAGGTGCTTCTGGAAAACCATCCGGCACCTCAGGAGGGGGAAGCGAGGAACCATCCAAGCTGTGTACAGCAAGGGTGGGACCCTGCTGACTTCAACTGAGAAGGTTATCGGCCGCTGGAAGGAGCACTTTGAGGAACTCCTGAATCCGACTAACACGCCCTCTATGGTTGAGGCAGAGCTGGAAGCTGATGGGGAATCATCGTCAATTTCCCTGATGGAAGTCACTGAGGTAGTCAAACAACTCCACAGTGGCAAAGCCGCAGGGGTTGATGAGATCCGTCCAGAAATGCTGAAGGCTTTGGGTGTTGAGGGGCTGTCTTGGTTGACACGCCTCGTCAACATTGCGTGGAAGTCTGGGACAGTGCCTAGGGGTTGGCAGACCGGGGTGGTGGTTCCCCTATTTAAAAAGGGGGACCAGAGAGTGTGTGCCAATTACAGGGGTATCACACTTCTCAGCCTCCCTGGTAAAGTCTACTCCAAGGTACTGGAAAGGAGGGTTCGGCCGGTAGTCGAACCTCTGATTGAAGAGGAACAATGCGGATTCCGTCCTGGTCGTGGAACAACAGACCAACTCTTTACTCTTGCAAGGATCCTGGAGGGGGCCTGGGAGTACGCCCATCCGGTCTACATGTGTTTTGTGGATCTGGAGAAGGCGTATGACCGGGTCCCCCGGGTGATACTGTGGGAGGTGCTGCGGGAGTATGGGGTGAGGGGGTCACTTTTGAGGGCCATCCAATCCCTGTACGCCCAAAGCGAGAGTTGTGTCCGGATACTCGGCAGTAAGTCGGACTCGTTTCCCGTGAATGTTGGCCTCCGCCAGGGCTGCGCTTTATCACCAATCCTGTTCGTGATTTTCATGGATAGGATATCGAGGCGTAGTCGTGGAGGAGAGGGGTTGCAGTTCGGTGACCTGAGGATCTCATCGCTGCTCTTTGCAGATGATGTGGTCCTTATGGCATCATCGGTCTGTGACCTTCAACACTCACTGGATCGGTTCGCAGCCGAGTGTGCAGCGGTTGGGATGAGGATCAGCACCTCCAAATCTGAGGCCATGGCTCTCAGCAGGAAACCGGTGGATTGCCTACTCCGGGTAGGGAATGAGCCATTACCCCAAGTGAAGGAGTTCAAGTACCTCGGGGTCTTGTTCGCGAGTGAGGGGACAATGGAGCGAGAGATTGGCCGGAGAATCGGCGCAGCGGGGGCGGTATTACAGTCACTTTACCGCACCGTTGTGACGAAAAGAGAGCTGAGCCAGAAGGCAAAGCTCTCAATATACCGGTCGATCTTCGTTCCTACCCTCACCTATGGTCATGAAGGCTGGGTCATGACCGAAAGAACGAGATCACGGGTACAAGCGGCCGAAATGGGTTTTCTCAGACGGGTGGCTGGCGTCTCCCTTAGAGATAGGGTGAGAAGCTCAGCCATCCGTGAGAGACTCGGAGTAGAGCCGCTGCTCCTTTACGTTGAAAGGAGCCAGTTGAGGTGGTTCGGGCATCTAGTAAGGATGCCACCTGGGCGCCTCCCTAGGGAGGTGTTCCAGGCACGTCCAGCTGGGAGGAGACCCCGGGGAAGACCCAGGACTCGGTGGAGAGATTATATCTCCTCACTGGCCTGGGAACGCCTCAGGATCCCCCAGTCGGAGCTGGAGGATGTGGCCCGGAGAAGGGAAGATTGGGGTTCCTTACTGGAGCTGCTGCCCCCGCGACCCGATCCCGGATAAGCGGTAGACGATGGATGGATGGATGGAATTAAATACTGTATACTGTAATAATATATACATGTGGATATGTGGAATAAACAGATGCATGGACTGTAAACATATTTAAGTAGTGACACTGCAGAGCTCAACAGCCTTAAGGCCGGTGGGATAAATCTGTCCTGAGTCTGGTGGTCTTGGCCCGGATGCTGCGGGACCATCTGCCAGACGTTGCTGGGCTGATGAGGGTCTTTAAAGATCCTGTGGGCCTTCTTCCTGCATGGATGGTAGTTTCCACCACCCTCTGTAGAGTCTAACGGTTGAGGGGGCGGTGCAGCCACCATATCACCAATGACGAGCTTGGAGGGCAGAGTGGTGTTGAACTGCATCCTCACATGTGTTCCTCTTATCCAGGCGGGAGAGGGCAGTGAGTCAGAGAGGGAGGAGGTGATGAAGGTTTTTGACTGACCGCTCAAAACGCTTCATAATTCACAGTTTGAGGTGTACATGAGGGAAGGACAAACCAACATGAGCACCTTGCACAGCGGTGCAAAACTAAATAAGTCCTTAAAGTAACAGCTTAAAAACTGTTTTATAATCGTGAATACAAAGTTCTAGTTCTAGAGGGCAGTAAACTTCACAGAAGTACAGTACTGCAGGGCTGCTACATTAGATTGAATTAAATTATGCAGGTATTCAGGATGTTTCGACCCCCCCGTGTGGCTGTGAACGTGTGATGTTGTGTGTATTCATACGCATAGCAGCATTTTCAACAGTAAACAAACACAAACTGGTTGAATGATTTCTGTCCTTGACGGAGCTGCAGAGAGAATATTACTTTGGCAACTGACAAAACTAACGTTTGCTTGCTAATATCTGAGCTGCAGCTATTTGTATATCTGCCCAGGAGGCGAACAGGCACCTTTCCAGGTACTTGGTCCGTTCGGGGACTCCCAAGCAAAGTCCCTACGGACTGAGCTACTGATGCCTCCTGAATTTGCCAATGGCCCGTACGGGGATCGAATCTGCGACCTTGGCATCAGCACCACGGTTAACACATCAGGCTACTGTATGTCTGTCTAATAAAATGCTGTTTTATAATAATGGAGACTGGGAAGATTTAAAATGACATCTCACAACTTTGGTATCAGAAGTGTTCTGGTTTCCTTTTGTAGGAAGATAAGTATTGACCAATCACGTTCGAGCAGTCTTTGTTGGTTTCTTTATCTTAACATTATCTTGGAAACAGTTTAAGCTGCTGTAGAACCGCTCTGCGCAGGCTGTGCCGTTGCTTTCCTATGGAGCGAGCGGTGCTGCCCGTCTAGGCGGAAGCGATACCCTTGGCGTGGCGCACCACTCGACATTGCCACCGAGCGCTGCGCTCAAAGTTTGATCGATTGCCGCTGAACCTTTAAAGCATAACTCAGGAGAGAACAGCTGAATGAAGGATCGGCAGTTATCTGTGGATTCAATCCGTCCAAATCTTTATTGTAGATTATTCTAACGTTTTAGGGCCACAGCTGCTTTTTGTACCTTTGGAAGGACATCAGGCTTCAGTTATCTTGAGATAATAATCAATTCTAAACTGTACTTGGAGCCAGTATTACAAAGCTAAAACAGAAAGTATGGCTGCTCTTGACTTGAATTGTGAGGAAGCCATGAAGCGCTTTCTCTATAACTGACATGATAGGTGTGAAAGAAGTTTCTGTCTGTCTGTCTCTCTCTCCCTCTCTCTGTCTCTCTGTCTCTCTCTCTCTCTCTCTCTCTCTCTCTCGCTCTCTCTCTCTCTCTTCATCATTATCAGCTGTTTACCTAAAGACAGATCCCCTGGATGGCTCCTCAAATCCTAATCAACACGTACTGAACAAGATTCAGAGAGCCAGACCTTGTCTCCTGTGCACACTCGTCTCTAAATATGTACGAGTATTAGGGTTTGACCATATTGACGTGTGTATACTAAGAATAGTGATGTAAACTTGTCCAGTTTTAGGACTAGTTCCAAATTCCCGAACAATAAGATGTCCCTTAGATCGTAGCTTTTTATTTCCACACTGCTCTGGAAAGTAAATCCTGGTTTGAGCTGGAGCTCTTGGAACCTGTGTGGGGGATCTTTTGCACTTTGTTCCGTTGCTGAGCAGAGGAAACCACGTGTGGAGGAGGATATCGGAAGTTTATGTATATTTGATCGGGAGGAGAGTGTTTTCCTTCACCTTTCCATCACCTGTCGCTACAGCTGAGTCACTGTTATCGATCCAACCTCCTCCAGGCTGATGGGGATTATGGTTATGGTTTCCCTTGAAATGAAATGATAAAGATGTCACACATACACTTCAGTTACACACAAACACTCTGGCATCATCAGCATCAGCTCGGGTCTTCATACGTCGGTTGATCTTCAAAACAAACGCAAGCGCGCTCTCAGACGACGACACTGTATTTGTCTTTGCAACAGTCCACTTCTCTTTCTCTTGACTCTCTCTATCACACACACTCGATGCCATCACCAGAACATCTGCAGAGTTAAAGTGTTTACTCTCGTATCCATAGAGCTAAAAAGCTGTGAGCAAAATAACAGGATGTGACGGCGTCTAATCTCTGACTCTATTCCTGTTGGGTTCACATTGACATGCTCTATTGGCATGAAAGTAAAGAATAATGCTGTCAAGATGTCAAGGTAAAAGAGGAACATTTGCACATTAAGTGTTCATTTCCATTTTTGTTTTTGTGCATTTGTTTGTTTGTATGCAAAAGAAAAATCACTGACTGTCTGTGTTCAGCAGCAATCTGAATAAAGACTGAGAGTTCACTGGAGAGAGACAGAGGGTCAGTGTATGTGTGGAATTGAGACAATTTTTGTTTGTCATTCTGTGTGTGTGTGTGTGTGTGTGTGTGTGTTTGTGTGTTTATGACAGCAGGGGCAGAGAGCAGAAATCCCATTAACAGTTTGAGTTTGTGGAGTGAAAATGAAATGTCTTAAAGGCTTCGTTATCAAGTCGAGCTGGACAATAATCGTCCTCCTCCCGAAATTCTATCCCAACATCCTTCCATCCATCATTCCATGTCTCTACCTCCATCCCTCTCCCCCTGTTACCTCCTCTTCCTCCTTCTTCATTGTTTTGCTATTCAACTCTGAGCATCCTCTGCCTCATCTTCACAGAACTCTATCTATTCCCTGAATCTTTCTTCCTCTCCTCGTCTCCTCGTCTCCTCGTCTCCTCCCTCTGCTTCTCCTGCTCTCCACTTTCTCTCCCAACGTTGGCTTTAATTTAATTTAATTTTCTGCACCATTAATACTAAGCTAAGACCCAATCGGTCTGATTTGCAGCCCACTCTGAGAGAAGAAGGCGAGTCTTATTTTCGTGGGGCCTTTTCCTTAAATCAAAATGGTGGCCCAGCTGGCTGATGGGAAGAGAGGTGATGGATGGTGGCAGAGACAGAAAAGAATTGGCAAATATAAGTTTGGCCCAAAGGAGAATACACACATATTCACATGCGCGCCTCCAACACACACACACACACACACACACACACACACACACACTCACACACTGACACTGCCAAGCAAGGTTCTAGCTGAAGAGAGTGCTGGTAATTGACAGTGCAGGGTGCAGCATCTATCCTTCCATGAACTCCCAACTACAGCCCGTCTAACAACCTCTCCCTGACCGACATACTGTCTCAGCACTGCTGCTTCAACTGGGATTATAGGATGGAGAGACCATCAGCTATCAGCCATATCATATTAATTGCATTTTCACAGCCGTCCAATAGAATCCCAAGTCCAATTTAAAAGGTTGTGCCAACTTAATTTACTGTTATATTGTCCAGAATGAGAAGTTTTAGTTCCTACTTTGACTTAGGGCTTGGATTTAAAGGGATTTATTTCACACAGTGCTCAGTGTCCTCGCCTGTAGTAACTAGTGTAGGCTACACAGCAAACAGCCCTCTTGTTCCTGTACACCTTTTCCTATCCTACACATACACCAGCCTCAGGGATGACAGCATCTTGACCCGGTATGTTTGCTGTAATTGAGGCTAACACAGTGTGATTGACCAGGTGGGGTCTGTGGGCTGAGCTGAGTCTGCTGGTCGCCACTCCGCTGCTCTCTGATGCTGCATTGTTGATGTTGTGTTGCGGGCGTTGCGGAGGCTCCGACCTTTTACTCTGTTACATCTTGTTTTGCCCCAGAGGCATCGAAGGTTCTGACAGAGAGGCAGGCATCCAGTGTACCCTTGCACATCATCAGCAATAAATGATGAGGCGAACCCTGACACACAATTATACATGACTGCACAGCAAAGGTTGAATTATGAATGAACTCTCGGGTTTGAATGAAACACAGTTAGGGCTTTTCAAACAGCATTGTGGTCGAAACCCACTGGAGTTCTTTCATCATTGAAAGAGTGGGATGGTTTGCAGCACAGGGCTTAGGAGGAGACGCCGGAGAAAAGGTACTGCAGGGATTTGATCTCGGGCCAGCAGGATGCATATGGCTCCAGAGATAGCGGTCTAAACCTTCCGTTGTCTCTTTCCAGTACTGAGTAATTTCTAAACATCCAAATACAAGTTAAATACTGAACAGGGTGGAAAAATGAATATTATTTTCTCAGCTGTGTAATTGGATATATGGGAAGAACCTGCCGGCGTATTCTTGATGCGATGTTTTGTTGTAGCTGTAATTTCTACTGTTTGATTTCCCTCGTGTTTGTTACAGCTCCCCTCCTGGAATCCATTAGAGTTCTGCAATCACCAATCGCGTAGACACACACACACACACACACACACACACAAACACACACACACACACACACACACACACACACACACACACACACACACACACACACACACACACACACACTGTTTCCTATACAGATTGTTCCGTTTGCACTTCATCTTCCATTTACCCCAAGTCCTCACACCCCCCCTGCCTCCTTCCATCCCTCCCAGTGCCCAGAAATAATTGACATGCTCCAACCGACCTGCTTATTAAATAAACAACACATCGCTCAAAACGTGGCTCCCTCTGCCACTCGCGCTGGATTTGGACACATGTGTTCTGACACCTTCAAGGTCCTATTAATCATTCAGATGCAATTTGTTCAAAGGGTCTAAGTGGATGATGTGTCAGCGTAAGACGCTGCAATGTTCTGTCCCTGGTTAACAAGGTTCATTTATATTGTTTACTGAAGTTTATTTACACGAGCAGCTAAGTTGGGAAATCTTCTTCCTATTTTCTTTACTGAAAGAATTGAAGTTGAACGGATTTCAACACGCCATCTGTGATGGGAGTTGTCCACCCTTGAGCTTTCTCAGAACCACCCTGAGCATCTGTGCAAGTGAGGGGAAAACATTTAAAGGCCCTCTGTGCTCTTCTCTCTGGTTTGAAGTGGACGGGGTTCAGTCGGAATAAGGCGAAGTCCAGGTGGGAACCTCCGGCTCTGACAAGTGAAGCCATTGCGGAACTTGCATTCTTTAAAATGTCCACCAGGGGAACGAATGCAAAAAGAAGTCCGATTGTATAGAAGTCTATGAGAAAATGACATTAATTCTCTCTTGATTTATTACCTCAGTAAACATTTTATGTCTCAATCTGTAGTTTCAAGTCTTCTATAATACAGCAAGATGTTAATTTTGTATGTTATGGTCTCATTTAAAATAAGAATGACTATTAAGCAGGGTATCCTTTACGGCGTGGCTACCTTGTGATTGACAGGTCGCTACCGCAGTCCAGTCTGGGTGTTGTCGGTGTTTTTGTCTTTGAACTTTAACCCTTTGAAATTGTGTTTTTAATCCATGAAAGATAATTGTAATATGATCACCTGCGTTCGGTTTTACTTTAAAAACAAGATGGCGACGGCCGTATTCCACAAACCAATTGGTGACATATTGGTGAATACGTCTACTTCTTATATACAGTCTATGGTGACTTCACATACTTCTGTCAGCCAACCAGCACAGGAACATTTCAATCCTTACGTCGTCTATCAATTGTGATCAAACTACACCCACTGTCCTGAGAATGAGATGAAGAAGACGATTTGCATATAATACTCTACCATCGCGTTGTCATTATTATAGTCTCGTCCTGGTCGAAGTTATGTGTCAACGATAGTGAGCGATCATCACCAGGTGCCTGATCCACCTTTACCAGCAGCAGCTCAATACTTCTTTCCAATCATGAATCATCTTTTCTACTTACAGTGTAACCAGCCGTCCTGCAGAAATGTCAGCTGCTAAAAGGATGTAATGATGCCTTTTACTGACATTCCTCCCTGGGGAAGACTTTAGAATATGGCTTCCATTCATAAACGCTTCAGTCACTTTAATTCCACAATTTACTAATACGACCTTGTAAGAGTCTGAAAGGACTAGAAAGCACTTGAATCAAGTATAGCTTTAAGGTTTGACTAAAGACAGTATTTCCAGTAGAGCTGCTCAGTGGCCAGTAGATCAAAGCTCTGTTGGTCCACTCAGGTGTGGAAATGTGCATCTTTGAGGCAGAAACTCTCCTCAGTAAATAAACATTTTGCTGCTTGACGCAGATTCAGGAAATGAAATCCATTAAATAATACCTGAGAGGAAATGTGCCTGCAGTACGTATAATATACACAACAGAGGATGTGGATGAAAGAGCTCCTTCAGCTCTCCCCGTTGAATAATTATTTGACACAATGGTTCTCAAACAGTGGGGGGGGGTAGTTAGGGGGGGTAGGTTAGTTAAAGTAAAACCTTTGGAATTTATGAAGTATAATGGTTCACTTTAACAGAGAACATAAAAGGTAGACATTCAAACGTTCAGAATGATTGAAGAAAGCATAAAATGCTTAGAACTATCAGTATTTAAATGTTTGTTTTACAAATCCATATAGGGTTCCCCGTTCTGACTGTTAAACAAACCGAAGTTTCATAGACTTTGGTAGTCTGTTATCAAAGGTCATAAAGTGCCAGTGCTGCCGTTTTAGCTAATTAGCCTGAACATAATTGTACATGGCGAGTGTCTAACATTCATATAGCTGTCAGATGACTGTTGGCACACCTGGTGCAGAGGAGCGATGGAGCAGATGGAAGCACAGACAGAATGATGGAGGGGGGAACGAGGTCGATAATAAAGGGGAGACGAGACGGACAAGGTGAAGGGGAGAGAGGGGGGGGGAGAGGTAGTGATGACAGACTGATTAGAGGACAAAGAGAGACTAATAGAGATGGAGAGAGTGAAACAGCAAAGCTTCTGCGGTGTCTGTGGACGAGGGGGGGGGGCACTCTGGAGATGATGGAGAGAGGCTGACCCTCATATGACATGACGTGCACACAACATCTCCCACAGATGGTTGCAGAAGACATTCCTGCACAACTAACACCATTTAAACATTCATTAGATGTGTGTAGGCTGCATGTTCTAATGTGTTCACTCATACACAATCATTACTATAATATCTCATATGCACCGACTGTTGTATTAAATATGATTCTAAAATAAGTTATTTAAAAACTCTATCTGGTCTGAATGTGTTTTTTGGCATGAAAATATCAATTGTGTATATGGGTATACATCTGGTGTAATTCTTTTAAACTAATGTTGTCATGAAGGTGTTAAAGCAGTGCAGCGCTCTTCAGTTGTGTCTATAGATCTTAGAAATGTCTTTATTCTTTCCTAACATTATAGATGTTGTCGTTTCTCTATGATATGGTTACAGAGAAAATCATTATATTATATAACTGTCAGCCACACTGGAGGTCTACATGCATCAAAAGTGTGTGGCTTTATAAACTTCATCAACTCCAAATATTTACATTCGTTGGAGACATAGAGAGACTTAAAGTGTGTGTTACATGTTCCTTCTGCATTAATGTGTGTGTTACATGTTCCTGTTACATTAATGTGTGTGTTACATGTTCCTGTTACATTAATGTGTGTGTTACATGTTCCTGTTACATTAATGTGTGTGTTATATGTTCCTGTTACATTAATGTGTGTGTTACATGTTCCTGTTACATTAATGTGTGTGTTACATGTTCCTGTTACATTAAAGTGTGTGTTACATGTTCCTGTTACATTAATGTGTGTGTTACATGTTCCTGTTACATTAATGTGTGTTACATGTTCCTGCTGCATTAATGTGTGTGTTACATGTTCCTGTTGCATTAATGTATGTGTTACATGTTCCTGTTACATTAAAGTGTGTGTTACATGTTCCTGTTACATTAATGTGTGTGTTATATGTTCCTGTTACATTAATGTGTGTGTTACATGTTCCTGTTACATTAATGTGTGTGTTACATGTTCCTGTTACATTAAAGTGTGTGTTACATGTTCCTGTTACATTAATGTGTGTGTTACATGTTCCTGTTACATTAATGTGTGTGTTACATGTTCCTGTTACATTAATGTGTGTGTTACATACTCCTGTTGCATTAATGTGTGTGTTACATGTTCCTGCTGCATTAATGTGTGTGTTACATGTTCCTGTTACATTAATGTGTGTGTTACATGTTCCTGTTGCATTAATTTGTGTGTTACATTAATGTGTGTGTTACATTAATGTGTGTGTTACATGTTCCTGTGACATTAATGTGTGTGTTACATGTTCCTGTTACATTAATGTGTGTGTTACATACTCCTGTTGCATTAATGTGTGTGTTACATGTTCCTGTTGCATTAATGTGTGTGTTACATGTTCCTGTTGCATTAATGTGTGTGTTACATACTCCTGTTGCATTAATGTGTGTGTTACATGTTCCTGCTGCATTAATGTGTGTGTTACATGTTCCTGCTGCATTAATGTGTGTGTTACATGTTCCTGTTACATTAATGTGTGTGTTACATGTTCCTGTTGCATTAATGTGTGTGTTACATACTCCTGTTGCATTAATGTGTGTGTTACATGTTCCTGCTGCATTAATGTGTGTGTTACATGTTCCTGTTGCATTAATGTGTGTGTGTTACATGTTCCTGTTACATTAATGTGTGTGTTACATGTTCCTGTTGCATTAATGTGTGTGTTACATGTTCCTGTGTTACATTAATGTGTGTGTTACATTAATGTGTGTGTTACATGTTCCTGTTACATTAATGTGTGTGTGTTACATGTTCCTGTTACATTAATGTGTGTGTTACATGTTCCTGTTACATTAATGTGTGTGTTACATTAATGTGTGTGTTACATTAATGTGTGTGTTACATGTTCCTGTTACATTAATGTGTGTGTTACATTAATGTGTGTGTTACATTAATGTGTGTGTTACATGTTCCTGTTACATTAATGTGTGTGTTACATGTTCCTGTTACATTAATGTGTGTGTTCATGTTCCTGTTACATTAATGTGTGTGTTACATGTTCCTGTTTCATTAATGTGTGTGTTACATGTTCCTGCTGTATTTACATATGTGTGTTGTTACATGTTCCTGTTACATTAATGTGTGTGTTACATGTTCCTGTTACATTAATGTGTGTGTTACATGTTCCTGTTACATTAATGTGTGTGTTACATGTTCCTGTTACATTAATGTGTGTGTTACATGTTCCTGTTACATTAATGTGTGTGTTACATGTTCCTGTTACATTAATGTGTGTGTTACATGTTCCTGTTACATTAATGTGTGTGTTACATGTTCCTGCTGCATTAATGTGTGTGTTACATGTTCCTGCTGTATTAATGTGTGTGTTACATGTTCCTGCTGTATTAATGTGTGTGTTACATTAATGTGTGTGTTACATTAATGTGTGTGTTACATTAATGTGTGTGTTACATTAATGTGTGTGTTACATTAATGTGTGTGTTACATGTTCCTGTTACATTAATGTGTGTGTTACATGTTCCTGTTACATTAATGTGTGTGTTACATGTTCCTGTTACATTAATGTGTGTGTTACATGTTCCTGTTACATTAATGTGTGTGTTACATGTTCCTGTTACATTAATGTGTGTGTTACATGTTCCTGTTACATTAATGTGTGTGTTACATGTTCCTGTTACATTAATGTGTGTGTTACATGTTCCTGCTGCAGATGTTTTCTCTCATTTACATCCTGTTGGTAGTTTAATGTACACAATGCATCCTTTTCTATAAGATCATCACATCAACATAATGTTTTTCAGGCAGTTTCATGTATTTTTATATATATAATATTCCAGTGGGCAGCAGCTGTGGTTGCTAACAGTTAGGAAGACGTTTGCCTCTAAACCAATTAACAAATGTTATTTTGAGTAAAGACTTGATGTCAATTATGTCATTGAAATGAGATATTAGTGTGATTAAATAAGGGGTGAGGAGAGAGCTGATTGGTCGAGAGATCAGACCAAAGGAGAAGGAGAAGCAGGGGAACCAAGAGGAGAGATAAATCCTGTTAAGGTGGAATTAATGTTCTTAAGCATACTGAGAGCTCATGTGCGTGTGTGCGTGTGCGCGTGTTTGCGTGTGTGCGCAGCAGCGCTATAGGCTCATTAGGCTAACAGGGGAGAAATTGCTAAAAGGATTAGACCGACAATGGGTATTTCACGCATGAAATGCTGGAACCAAAGAGGTGGAGAGAGAGAGGTGAGAGCGACAAGATGAGAGAACAGAGAGAGAGAAGACAGAGAGAGAGAGACAGAGAGAAGACAGAAGAAGAGAGAGAGAGAGAGAGAGAACAGAGAGAGAGAGTGAGAGCGACAGAGAGAGACAGGAGGAGAGACAGAGAGAGAGAGAACAGAGAGATCAGAGAGAGACAGATAGAGAAGAGAGACAGAGATAGGAGGTGATAGTCGACAGGAGAGACAGAGAGAGAGACAGAGTGAGAGACAAGAGGAGACATAGAGAGACAGAGAGACAAGAGACAGAGAGACAGAGAGAGACAGAGAGAGAGCCAGAGAGAGACAAGAGGAGAGACAGAGAGAGAGAGACAGAGAGACAGAGAGAACAGAGATGAGAGAGACGAGAGAGATAGTGAGAGCGAAGAGAGATACAGAGAGAGATACAGAGAGAGAGAGACAGAGAGAGACAGAGCAGAGACAGAGAGAGAGAGACAGAGAGAGAGAGTGAGAGCAGCAGAGAAGAGGACAGAGAGAGAGACAGAGAGAGAGAGACGAGAGAGAATAGAGAGAGACAGAGAGATAGAGGACAGAGAGAGACGAGAGAGACGAGAGAGAGAGACAGAATAAGAGAGTGAGAGCGACAGAGAGAGACAGAGAGAGAGACAGAGAGAGAGAGACAGAGAGACAGACAGAGAGAGACAGAGAGACAGAGAGAGAGAGAGAGAGAGAGAGACATAGAGAAGAAAACAGAGAGGAGAAAACAGAAGATAAGATTGAGAGCGCCAGAGAAGAGACAGAGAGATAGACAGAGGGAGAGACAGAGAGACAACAGAGAGATACGCGAGAACAGAATAGAGAGAGAACAGAGAGAGAGAGTGAGAGCGAACATATGAGGACGAAGAGATCAGAGAGAGAGACGAGAGAAAGAGGAAAGAGAAGAGCAATGACAGGAGAGACAAAGAGAGAAGAGAATACAGAGAGAGAGAACAAGAGAGATACATAGAGAAGAGAGAGAGAGAGAGAGAGAGAGCCAGAGACGAGAGAGAGAGACAGAGAGAGAGAGACCGATACAGAGAGAGAGACGAGAGAGACATAGAGAGAGAGCGAGACAGAGAGAGACAGAGAGAGACAGAGGAAGAGAGAGAAGAGATAGAAGACAGAGAGATAGGAGAGAGAAGAGAGCAGAGAGAGAGAGATAGAGACAGATACCACAGAGAAGCGAGAGATACATATATTACAGAGAGAGATACATATACATAGAAGATAGAGACATATACAAGATTACATATATATATACAGATATATCGACAAGATAGATATATATAGAGAGAGACAGAGAGATATGAGAGACGAGACATAAGAGAATAAATACAGATAGATAGATATATATAGATATATAGACAGAGAGATATGGATAACATATACAGAGAGATAGAGAAATACGAGATATAGATAGATATAGAGACAGCGATATATATACAGAGACAATTATAGATAGAGGGAGATAGATAGACAGAGATAGATATGATACAGAGGATTGAGTATAGAGGTACATATACCATAGGCTGAGACTAGAGAGATAGAGAGATATATATATATATATATATATATATAATAGATATATAGATATATATAATAGAGAATATAGACACATATACATAGATATATAGATAAATACAGATATAGAGAGTCGAATATATAAATATATATAGATATACAGAGACATTATATATAGAAAGACATATATAGATATATATAGAGCATATATATATACAATACATTTGATATATAGAGGGATATATAGAGAGACAGATACATATAGAGATATCTAAATACATATAGATAGAGATATACTATACATATAGATAGACATACATAATATCTATAGATAGATATAAGATAGACACAGATATAGATAGAGACATATATTTATAGACATATATACAAGAGAATATAGATAGAGAGAGAGACAGACTACATAGAGAGAGTAATACAGAGAGACCAGAGATACATAGATATAGAGATCTCCGATACAGAGATATATATAGAAATACATATTATAGAGATATAGAGATACAGATATATATACAGATACTTTAGTAGAGATATTTATAGAGATAAGACATATAGAGAGATATCGACTAGATTAGAAGACATATAGACATATATATATATATATCGATAGATACAGAGATATAGAGAGAGACAGAGAGAGAGAGAGTGAAGAGAGATGAATATGTAAGAGAAGTTTGCGAATATAAATGTATGTCTAGGAATATATGTGGTGAAAAGATGAAAAGGGGAAATGGAAGAGAGAAGGATGGATATGAGGACGAGAGCTGGGGTAGCAGAGGAGGAGAGACGCAGAGAGAAGATGAAGTCTGAGATTTAAGATGGAGGTTGAGATTGAGAAATCTGCCGAGTGTAACGAAATGAGGAAGTCGAGATGGAGAGGGATAGAGAGGGAGAGGAGCGGATGACAGATTGGGATATGAACTGCAGAGAGAGAGAGAGATGAGGGAGGAGATGGAAGCAGAGCAGCGTGGGTAAAAAAGTGATATGAGAGAGAAGACAACAGGAGCTTGAGGAAGTAAAGAGGAAGGAAATGAGCTATGGAAGCTGGGAAAGAGGAAATAAGGAAACGGTTGAATTGCAGGTCGAACAACACTTTTACAAACTAGTTTGTTTTAAACTGTTTTAAGAAGTGGATGAAGTCATCGTGACGTCACCCGGCAGTTTGTGGATAATGGATTTGACTTGGTATCTAACCAGAAGTGACGCGAGAGGGTGGAGTGAACAACCGAGCGCTGACAATCACTAGTATTTATATATATCTAGTTATTTTCAAGCAACCAAAATGTTACAATTAACCTTTATGAACTGAAAACACTGTGATAGGGTTAAAGTTCTAACACAAGACTACAGAGAGTATCCAAACCAGACCAGGTCGTGGTGGTGACCTGTCAATCACAAGGTTCACCTGCTTCGTCCTCTAAATGTCACTCTAAATGTTTCCATCAGTTACTAAATGAACTTCATGTTGAAGAAGACTTGAAAACAGATTGAGACATAAACTCATCAGGAAAATGTTCCTGAGGAAATAAATCAAGAGAGAAGAAGAAACATTTTCTCATAGACTTCTATACAACCTGACTTCTTTTTAACAACCAGGAGGAGACTTTCACTCACATTTATGTTGACATGATCGTGCAACAACCTACCAGTTGGTTATGTTTAGAAAACAAATCATGGTTTGCCTTAAAATAAGTATGTTTGTAAATTACACACGACACACACACACACACACACGCACGCACGCGCACGCACACGCACACACACACACACACACACACACATTGATTTCGATTGACATATATGAACTTCAGTGAGTTACTTATTGTAGATCTATGAACAGTGTATGAGAATACCCTGTGGAGCGTGCACGGCAGAGGGGTTGTTTAGTTGCATATGTTAGTCCAGTCTGTCTGACTCATTGATCCTTTATCTGACTGAGGTTTGTGGTCCGGACCGTGGTTCTGAAATAGCTGTAACTCAACTCTGCTGTGTAAGGATGAATGGACGGCGCTGTCCGTGGTGCTGAAGTAGCAGAAAGATTTGTAAAAGCAACCTTATAGTCCGAGTCTCGCACTTCTGCCTTTTGGATTTATTTTATAATAATACTTTCAAATTCTGAGACTGTGGGCCTCCCCTCAGCCCCCCCCCACACCTGCTTAGTTTTGCTTAATCACTGGATGCCGATGGGATCATGTTATTAGATCCCGTAGCCCCTCAACACTCGCACTTTGACAACCTCTGCTCTTTATAGCTTACCTGTCAGGTGATAGGGTTACACCAGGGGGGGGAACCTCCGGCCTCCGGACTGTATACGGCCTGCGAGACCATTTGATCTGGCCCTCATAAACACACGCAAGAAAACTAGAATAGAACTAGAATAAAAATCTAGACAGCAATAGACGGGCGATTGACTGTTTTTTCCTGGCCAAGGTCGGGGTCTTTGAGCACCACACAAGCGGAACGTGTCATCACGTGGTCACGTCATGTCAAAAAGCTTCAGTATTAAACGAGACTGTCCTTGACATCAGTGAACGCAGCGTGGCCAGTGTAAAACAGAGAAAGGTGGATGCGGAAAGTCACTTTCCAGGAGAAATGGACGAACGATTATTTCTTTGAGGTGTGCCTAGTTTGTGCGGACGCGCTTGTAGTGAAACACGAAACATGCCGAACTGCACGAGCTGAGAGGACGAGTGTTTGGATGAAGTTAACGCTCTTCGGTGAAGTTTGGCCCAACAAGCAGCTCTCTGCAGAGCGGAACATACAAACATGGACAGATAGAGAGGTAGACCCCCCCACCAAGAACACACTGTTCCACCACTGCTGTGCAGTTATCACTGCCATGTGCAATACTCACTTTATTTACATCACTTGGTACTTATATTATCTTTTATTCTATTTAATTATTGTGTTCTGCCTTTTTACTTCATGTGTTCTTCTGCTGTGACGAGATAAATGTCCTCGTTGTGGGACTAATAAAGGATTTATAATAAAACAGAGATACAGGATACAAAAGTTGCTTTTTTGCATTTAGCATAAAAGAAAAGTGAAATGAACTGAGCTGCGTCTTAAAAGTTTTTTGCAGAGGTTATGAGTTCAATAATTAGTACGGCCCTCGAAGGATGTTGTAAAAATAAAAATGGCCCTTGACATGAAAAAGGTTCCCCCCCCCTGGGTTACACTGTGAGCTGCCCTCCCGACCTCTCGGTTGTTGGGACTGAGTTGCTAACACATGCTGTCTTCTGAGAAATAGAAAGTTTTCTGGTCCCCTCTTCCTAAAAAAGCACTTAACAGAAGCCCGTGAGCCCAAACAGCTGCTTTCTGCCTGTCTTACAGCCATTTGACTTTATTGTAAAAAAACATGACAGTGACAGAATAGAGGAGATTTGCGCCCGGTCACACGCCCTCCATCCCAAACGTGTGCCCAGCCTCGGTTTTTGTCATGGTCATGTGGCCGCGTTGCCCTCTGGGACTAGAAAGCAGAAGTGTGAGAATAACTGTGTCACATGAAGCCAGTCGACACAGCTGTGGCTGAGATACAAGAGGGAGGGAAAGTGAAGGATGGGGAGGAGGAGGAGGAAGGGATTGAGACAGGAGAAGGGGGGTGGATGGATAGATGGACTGCAGGAGAAGGGATGTATGAAGAAAAAGAAGGAACAGAGGAGGAGAAGGCGGGGGGGAGGTAGCTGGTGTCAATGAAGGAGGTGAATGACACCAGAGGACGATAGGCGAGGAAGGCAAATAGCGACAGACACACACACACACACAATGAACTATGACACTTTCAAATATTTGGAGAAAATAGTCTGGGTTTGCCTGATGCTGTGTCTGTCGAGACATAGACGTATATAACAGAGAGAGAGAGAGAGAGAGAGAGAGAGAGAGAGAGAGAGAGAGAGAGAGAGAGAGAGAGAGAGAGAGAGAGACAGAGAGAGAGAGAGAGAGAGAGAGAGAGAGAGAGAGAGAGAGAGAGAGAGATACACGAAACCAGACGAAGAGATCTAGATGAGAGAGAGATAGAGGAGCGAGAGAGAGATCAGGAGAGAGATAGGAGACGAGAGAGACAGAGAGAGAGACAGAGAGAGTATATAACAGACGATATATCGAGCTTCCCGAGCTCCTGATACCTAGACAGACAGATAGAGAGATAGAGAGATGAGAGAGAGATAAGATTGGAAGAGAGAGGGAGAGATCATAGATAAGAGGGTTAAGATCTATGTCTCTCGCTCGTCCTCTCTGCTTTCGTCTTTCTCTCCCGCGTCTCTATATCTCTCTCTCTCTCTTTCTCTCCTCTAGCTCTCATCTCTCTCCTCTCTCTCGTGCTCTTTCTCTCTCTTTCTCTCTTTGTCTCGCTATCTCCTCTCTCGTCTCTCTGTTCTCTTCTCCTCTCTCTTTCTCTCTTCTCTTCTCTCCTGTCTGCTCTCGTTCCCTCTTCTTTCTCTGCGTCTCCTTCATTCTCTCTCCTTTCTCTCTCTTTTCGAGAGGGGAGAGAGAGAGAGATGGGAGGAGGCATTTGCGGAATGAATGTGCAACAGTGACATGCAAATATCTCACTGTGGATGTGATTTTACATTGCTGCATATGTGTTGTTAGGTGTGTGTGTGTGTGTGTGTGTGTGTGTTTACATTGCTGCATATGTGTTGTTAGGTGTGTGTGTGTGTGTGTGTGTGTGTGTGTGTGTGTGTGTGTGTGTGTGTGTGTGTGCACATTATCATGTTTAAAGAGAGTGGCAGCTAATCTGTTTATGCAGTCAGAGCTCATCTGGCTGCAAAACCCACAAATAAATATTTAAGTGGGTCTTGCTGCTGCTGCTGCTTTTCATGAGTTGTATAGAACAACACAAGAATCAGCACTTTTTAAAAATGTGTTTGTGCTTAGTAAATTCACACAGCAGATGTGTGTGTGTCTGTTTTAGTTGCGTGTCGGTGGCTCTGACTGTCTTTGTCTTTGGTCCTCTGTGTGTGCCGTACAGTATGCAGCAAATGTTCACCGTCTTTGTTGGTGTATTTGTTTGTACGTGTGAGTATATACTTTGTTGTGTGAATGTGTGTGTGTGTGTTTCCTGTACTTCTATCTTTGTGAGGACCGCGTTTTATACCTGGACAGTTCGAACATTTTGTGTCGACATTTTCTTTCAAACCTGAGAGCAGTTTCATGTTAAGACTTCATGTTAGGGTTACGGTGAAGTGAAGCACGATTTACCTTTCTGGACAAACAGTCCTAGGAGCTAAATCTGGAAAATAAAAAGCTTTAATATATTCCTGTTGGTGTTTCCACCCAATTTGAAGAACCAACAAGATTAGTTAAATTAGACCATTAATAAAGGATTAAAAAGGTGCAGCTTTGTTTGCAATGTAATATTTGCTCATGACAATAGAACAACACATAATTCTTTGTTACGTCTGATATTTGAATGGATTTTAGAAAAGGTGACATACAGTTAGGTCCATGAATATTTGGACATTGACACAATGTTCATCATGTTGGCTCTGTACACGACCACAATGGACTTGAAATTAAGCAATCAATATGTGCTTTAAGTCCAGACTTCCAGCTTTAATTTGAGGATATTTACATCCAAATCAGATGAACGGTGGAGGAACTACAACACATTGTATACGTGGTGTCCCCTTTTTAAGGGATCAAAAGTAATTAGACAATTGGCTGCTCAGCTGTTCCATGGCCAGGTGTGTGTTGCTTCCTTGTTAGTTCATTTACAAGGAGCAGATAAAAGGTCTAGAGTTCATTTCAAGTGTGGTATTTGCTTTTGGAATGTGTTGAGGTCAACTCTCAATATGAAGTCTAAAGAGCTGTGACTATCAGTGAAGCAGGACATCATTAGGCTGAACCATCAAAACAAACCCAACAGAGAAATAAAAAACATTAGGTGTGGCCAAATCAGCTGTTTGGTACATTCTTAAAAAGCATCCATCCATCCATCCATCCATCCATCCATCCGTCCATCCGTCCGTTTTTAGAAGTTGAATATGAATCTGTAGCTCTGATGTTTATATCAGTGCTGGCTTACAGTCCGAACACAAGCTGCAGACATGAACTTGCAGTCTTGAGGTTCAGGTTTGACCACAAAGTGATGTTCATGTCTTCAGACTTCAGACCCGGTTCCCAAACTGGAACCAGGTCGGTGCTCTTCAATTCAAGAGTTCACAGTAAAGTTCTGGAGTTCTTCTTCTTTAACATGCAATTTCTAAAATTCAATTCACAATACCTTTTTGTGGAGTAGTATGTTTCATTAAATTTTTTTCTGAATATGTCTAGGGATCATGAATAAAAGGCAGTCCTTGTGTTACAAATCTAATTATTAAAAATAATCTAGTTCACTTTTATTGAAAGTCTGTAATTCTTCACTCATACCGTCTAAAAAGTGTCTGTTTAACAACCATTTTATAATTACTTACCACAGTGAAAGAGAAAACAAAGTCAGCAAAAAATAACGGATTTGCCGGTTTGGCCAACTTTTTAATAGCACAACAGTGAATAAATGCAATCAGAGTAACTCACCGCAGCAGAAGGCAGCCACCCATCAGCCAAGCTGCTTGCGGTGCGAATGCAGGGTGAGAAAAGTGTTTACTGCCAAGGGGAGAAGGAGCCGTACGCATGGCAATGTGTGCTTTGGCAAGGAAGGGAGTCGGATTTCGAGGGGTAAAGCAGGGCTGCATTTTAATTCTGGGTTTAGTTTAAATGTAATCCAGCTCTATCAGATGAAGACACGCACGATGCATGGCAATGTCAGGTGGAAAGGAGACCTGCGAACAAATCTGTTGTTTTCTTTCTTTCGCCTGTGTGTTCGGAACACCTGCATCTACTAGTCTACATTTGAGTGCGTGTAAATACTGCACGAGCCTTTAAACATAGTAAATACTTACTGTTTCTTTGATGCAGTTATTGCCAGTGTGTGTGCTTGTGTGTGTTTGTGTGTGTGTCACAATGATTTGACAAAAGATAACGGAAACATCTGGTGCAGAAGAAAATGCAGAAATAACTGCAGTTCCTCGAATGTCCACTTGAGGCAGGCTCCAAAAGCGAGATGACCACCATGGACATTTTATATATTCACCTGTCAAATTATATTAAGGCTTAAAGTTATGCATAATTAAAGGAGCGGCCCGCTTTGAGTGCATTTCCCAAAACCAACAAGGTGAAAGTGTATTACACATATAAGGCCTCCTGTATGCATCGCCATGCATTTACTGCACAGTCTGAGCCATAATGTGTCCCAGGGTTGGTCTCTGATCCCATGGGTTTCCCCTGAAGGTAATTGTCCACGTCAGAAACATCGAATTTGCCCATCCTCACACTGATAGGTCAGTTTTTCAATTTCCATCCTAATTGGTGTGGTCAGGACAACAAGATGTGCAAGTGATTCGATGTCTGCTCCCAAGGGGCTTGACAGGGATCAAAGAATCCCCTCTTACTGCTATTGGCTTTTCATCTCTCAGGGTAATGTGTGTGTGTGTGTGTGTGTGTGTGTGTGTGTGTGTGTGTGTGTGTGTGTGTGTGTGTGTGAGCTTTCATGTGTATGGTATATAAATCCAGCACATGATTTGTTAAATGCAGTGTAGAGAAACAATATTATTTACAGCATTAATGAGAAATGAGTTTAACTTCTGAGAGTGAAACCCAGACTTACAATATAAAAAGGATTTCTTTGTATATAAAGAAAAAGCTGAATATAGGATAAATAAATGTTTAATACTACAAACGTATGGTTAATATGCTAAATATATATGTTAACAATACCTTTTTCAACTCAAGTCCTTGTAAGTAGTTCAACTATTTTTAAAAAGCGTATTCAGATTCACATTAGTACATCTTGAAAACCATAACTGGAAGATTTTTTGAGTTGTGCTTTTGTCGATGATGAGCTGCTTTGATTAATAATCTTCTTGTTGGAACAATCTGGTCATTTCTTAGTGGGGATCTGTAGGTAAAAACAATATAAATATAGCAATCAGCAGACAGTCTGTCAATTCTCAGGAAACAAAATATGAGAACACAAATTTGAACAAACAAACTCTCCTGCTACAGCTAGAGTTATTTGGCCTCGCAGACACACAGATAGACGTATAGTTTAGTGGCTAAATACTATCTTTAATATCTAATAATATCTTTAAAAGTGTGTTGTTGTTGGTGACTGTAAGAGTATAGAAACAGATGGCAGTATGCTGAAGACATAATGCTACGGAACAAGAGAAGAAGACAAAGGGGTTTGACAAACAGCTGATTTAGTTTAATGGTGACAATGCTTGTTGATGTCCAAGCTATGCTGAGTGAGTCTGAGGTGATTGTTCAGTGTAATGCGATGGATGAACTTTTACCGTTTGTACAGAAGGTGTAGAGAGATGGAGTACACTTATCCTGCCGAACACTGAGATCTTTAAGTGGATGAAGCTTGATGCCACCCAGTGATGGATCTTTGTGTAACTATATGCCACACTCGACTACAATCATAGCCATCAAATGATCAGAATGTGCACTTGAGTTGATAATGGCGTCTCTCAAATGGAGACAGAAAGTGACGCCAGAATGCATCTGGGCAAACAGTCTGTTCAGACGCCGGTAGTGAGTTATAAACTGTCTGTTCCAAAACCAAAAGACCCTCAGCTGCTCACTGGATCCCATTTAGTTTGAAATGCCTCTAAATACCCTTCAGACAGCCATCCTCATCAATCTGATGCCATAATCCATCATTATGAATGTAGAGTGGGAGGCTTTGGTTCAAGGAAAAAGCGCCTTTTGTTTGCTGATGAAAAATGACTGGATGGCTGCGACTTCCCAACAGAGCATGAGTGACGGCTTTGAGCTGAGAACAAAGCAGCAGGAACAGTGTTCCTCACATGTCAACTGGTAGGCTTGAGACTTCCTGTCCAGCCTGATGGGAGAGTGGCCTCTTCACTTCTTCATGGGTTCATGTTGCACAGATTGTAGATGCTGTTTGCAGGATACATCTCTTCCTAACACGTTTTACTTTTTAATGCAACAGACCCCGTCTACTCCCAGTCGTGCTGAGCGCTGTGTTTTTTTTAGTGCTGAGGATTTAAAAATGTAAAGTATTTATATATTTGTAACAGTATTTCTCCCAGCTTCAAAGAAAGAGAAGGTTTTCCTGTGTACTACACGAGGTGGGAAACTAAATACACATTGTGTAAAACACACTTCCTCAGGGTGCAACCTTTTAAATTGTGTCTAAAAGCTTCCATGTACTGGAAAGCTTTTGCCTGTTGTCAGAGTATTAATAGAATATGTTTTACTCATTATTAATTACTGAATCCTTGATAACACTTAAAGCATTTAGCATATTCCCTGTAGTGAAATACATGAACTCACCAGTTTATCAGTTTACTTACAGTATATCTAAAAGATTACAAATCAGAGGAAATAAGATTTAAACTGTGCAGAGTGTAAGAGAACCTTCTTTTCCTACCTCTGCATATTCCACTGTGTTAAGGGCTAAGATTTGGAAAAGATGATGTCATTTTAAATCATTGTTGATGCTTACGACAAGTCTGTCTTCTAAGGTTTGGTATTTCAGACTCAATTAGAGAGCTGCAGAAAGTGTGTCTCTGCTGGGAGAGCAGCGTTTCCGCGGGGATTTGACGTTAAGGAAATGCATCCCTTTAGGGACAGAAACGCCAGCGCAGAGTTCATTTTGTGTGTTTTTCGCTGTGCAGTGTCATAGAATATGTAATTGTACTATATTTCTACTTCTATTTAGGTGGTGTAGCCCAGGGGTACCCAAAAGGTCGAGTGTAGTGCGGGTTGATCGCGCACCGTTAAAACAAATATACATACATATTCCCCCAACGGAACCCCGCGCCCCCAGAAATTCAAGCTTTTTGCTTGCCTTGTGCATTCACCACTGCTTCGCTCCCGCACACACACTTAAAGTCAGAGATAGAGCGGAGCAAAGGAGAGGAGTGGAGTGAACTACGCACCAGCAACCCCCCCCCCCCCCCCCCGCGTCGCAGCTTTTTCTTTTTTATACAGGTAGATCACTTGGACCTGGTCATTTCAAAAGTAGCTCATAAACCCAAAAGGTGTGGGCACCCCTGGTGTAGCCTGTGCTCACCATATATTTCAGCTAAATACCATTACTAAAATGTACAGTATATTAAACGTAATTATACAATTTCAATATCAACATAGTCAAGCAAATCAATTTAATGAAATAACCTGTTGGCTAATTCCACAGGAAGTTAGCATAAAATGCTAAATTGCGGTGCATATCTGTCAGAATTCTGACGCAAAATTCAATTATATATATTTTTTATTAATATATACACTATATATATATATATATATATATATATATATATATATATATAAAGATATGCAGCAGAATCAAAATATTATATATATTTTATTATATTATATTTAATTGAATATCTTGTAATTCGAAACCAGTTTGACAAAAAGGATCACGACATATCTTTTACAACAGCAATCATAAACCCTCAGAGAATATCCGTTGCTTGCTGAAAGCCGTACAGTATGTTCAGGTTGTGTTGCTGCAGCCTCAACACAGAGAAGAAAGAAATCTGGACACATTTCTTCTGGGAAATCACACAGTAATAACAGCTTCCAGCAGTATTGCAGCAAGTTAACTTTCCAGCAGTCAATGCATCCTTATTTTGTGTAGTTCTAGGCCACTGAAGTAATGTGTTGGGATGGATATGTTTTAGGAATTAAGTTTTGTTTTCCTGTGCAGACAAGTTGAAAGTGAAACTAAAGAAACCAAAAGGAACTGTGTGGGTGAGAGACTGGAAACCCGACGGGCTTGGAAAACACATTTTACACCAAAAATACAAAAGGGGAAACAAATATATTGAACAAATACACTAGGAAAAAACAGCAGATAGAGATATAAAATATGTACATGTGGCGTTACAGTAGTAACACACACACTGTAGAGTTTTAATAGATTCTCATGGTGGCATAACTCGTATCAGTATTCAAACACACACACACACACACACACACACACACACACACACACACACACACACACACACACACAGGGTTGTAATTATCTAGTCAAGTGTCCTCTCATCTGGCTAGCATCCTTAACAAGCTCTCTCTCTCGCTAATCAGCACTATGATAATCAGCCCAACTCTGGTTTACTGCAGATGAGACGCTAGATTAGCATGTAAACAAAATATGCCAGAAATGGAAGAGGGTAGGAAGACATCAATGAGTTCAAGGAAGAGGAAGACGATGAGGAGGAGGAGGTGGGAGGAGAGATGGAGAAAGTTGGATTTTAAATGATTGATATAGGTGGTGGAGAAAGTCTGATTGGAGTGAAGAAAAACACTCAAACCGCAGGACTTCCTGTTTTCATGAAATGCTGAAGTTTGCTGGTCTGTTGTTGCACAGCAGGATTTCACCCTTTTCTTTTGACTTCACCGTTTACACAGTCTCATTATCTCAGTTTGAGCTCAGCGGCAACCTTAACTGCATCGGCCTTTCTATTCTGCAAACATGCTGACATGTCAAAGCAGGAAAAGCAAAGGTGTAATTGATCCCATTGTAAACAACTGCTGAATTCCATTTAGGTGAGCTCGTTCCAGGTTCCTGCTATCTTGCATGCTGCCTCCCTGTCAGGGGACACGGGGACACTTGATGGAGCCAATACTGGGACCTTAAATGACACAGAGCCCTCGTTAATATTATTAGTTACACCTGTGTGTATCCTGGTGCGACAAGTCAAAACGTCTGCTGGCAACAAGAATCCTTGAACACGCCTTGTTCCCTTCGACCTCTTGTTCTGTTACTAATGAAGCACGCAGGTTTGTGCTGCGACCAGGAGAGACTTCCTCACACACAAATATACGTATCGTGTTTGGACACCCAGGTCATGTCTGGCTGATGCAACTCAGTAATCCAGCCACCTCCCCAGGCCTAATGCTGCACCTTCCCCAACAATCACAATCTCTTCGATCCTCCTCCCTTTGTTTATCCCTTCAGCTTTTCATGTCTCTCACTCCCCGCCACCCTCCTCCCCTCTGTTTCACACCACTTCCTGGTTATTGCTTTGTGCTCCACCCCCCCCCCCCCATCCTGTTCTCGCATTTTCAGTCTCTGGCAGCCGTTATCCATTTCTAATATGACTGCCAGCACTGGAACTGCCTGGCAGGAGCGTCGTTGTTTGGCCCTGCCATGGAAGCCGGTTGGTTTTTACACATGTGAATGCAGAGACGTCACTCTGAGCTGCTGTGAGGACCCAAAGCTACACTTTGAAGGAAGCTGTGACACGGAGCAAAGTAGTTTTACGGCTGTTTAATCTCAGATATATTTTCGTCTTAATTTAACTAAGAACAAAGTTTCTTGCTAAGCATTAAAAGTCCCTCGGCTGCAGTTGAATCCATTGTCTTGAGACATTCATTGATGTATGTTATATCAAAGAAAACAGGACTTTGGGGACATTGGAGTGGTTTTACTCAAGGTAAAGCTCGGGAAAAATATATAAAATTAATACTAATTATGAAGATTGGCTCCTTTTTGAAAGTATTAAATTGATTTATTAACTCAATAATGTCAAAGTCAAGTTTAAGTTCTTTATATAGAAGGGTAGGTTATTCTTATGTTAGATAAATGTAGTACAAAATGCACATGTACATTTCCATAAAAAGAAAATACAACTACTTCAAAGTTGTACTTAATATTCAATTATTCAAAAAACCACAACTTCCATCTGCTGAAGAAAAGGTTCCCAGCACGTCGGGGATTCAACATGTTGCAGTTAATATGTTTGTGTAATTTCTCAATTCTATGAGCATCGCAGATTAAACTCCATCCACCACTGTCACTAGTGCTAGAAGATAAGAATACTTAATACTTATATGTCAACAAAAAGTATTGTCACATCCTTACTTTTTTGTTTCTAACCCCAGTGCATACCTGTCAACATTGGAATTTCAAAATAAGGGACATTTTCTGGCGGACTCCGCTCATACCTTAACAGCTCTGAGCCAGCCAGCCCCCACCCATATAATGTAAATGTAAGGGACGGGTTCAGGAATTACATGTTTATTTAAAGTATGTATTACTTGTACAGACATGTTTATAAGATGTATGTATTTTAATTGCATATATATTGTATTCAGTGTGGGAGTCTCTAGCATCTGCAAGGGACTTGTTGTAAACAAAGGTTGCAGACTTTGCCTGCCTGAAGGCTGAAGGCGACATTATGTTTGGCGCAAAGCATCGACATCTTTCCCTCAGCTTTGGTCACTTGGTCTGCCTCCGACACAGTTCTTATCACACATGAAGTCATTGACTGTGTATGTTTTTGTGCCTCTTGGCGTGCTTGGACGATTGTTCTTGCTGGTGAACATCGCTTATTCCGACGTGTGCGATGCTAACATCCAACACTTTACAAAAAGCACGAGTTTGCCCGACTCTGCTTTTTATTAAATAAGGGAAGGTCTCCTCCCATTTCTCTAGTTACTTGCATAAACTTTTAACTTGTTTGGCAGGTACAGCTGCATCTCCATCTATCTCCCGTTCACTGTGACTCTCATCCATCTCTTTTCGTCTCCTTCTGTGTTATTGTTCCTGTTTTCTTCTTCTGTGTGTTTACTGGCGGATAATGTTTTTCAGCTAAAGTTAAACATAATACTGCCACCTGCTCTACCGGAGGCCACTTTACCACTGGACACTTTTTTAAATTAGGCCTATTTTTATTTTGAAAAGGTTAAAAATACGGGATAATCACATGAAAAACAGGAGTATTGACAGGTATGCCCCAGTGGCTCTTAAGGCTCCAAGTTTATTCAGTACCAAAGTGAACAGTAGTAGAACAGACAGAGACTTTTACAGACTTGTTATTGGTGTTTTGTTAAGTCTGCTGCACTGACCCCTCCCTTCCTTTGTGAAATACAATGACATGTTTATAACCTTGTGTAACCCATGTGTATAAAGACACTGCCTGGAGCTCATCCATCTCTGACAAACATCCATCTGGTGTGTGTGTGACGCTCTTTCTTTCCTCACAGTCAGCAATAAAGTTCAGGGTCAGTGGCTGCTGATCGGGTTATTGAGTGTTTGGATAGTTGGCTAAGAACGGGGCAGGTGCTTAACGAATCAGAAGCACAACTTCATGCATTTTAAAGTGTATTTATATCTCGTACAATATTTGAAAAATGCTTCTTGCTGGCAGCACTTGAGTCCAATATGAGAATCCGCACATCTGCACTTATTGAGTTTTTCATTAAGGACCCGACAAGCATCAGCAGGAAGCGAGTGAACACAACAGCATATAGTAACAACCACATGGTGAGTCCAGACACTGAACACCAGGGTCACTTACACGTCTCGATCCCCAGAGTGCTGCAGGCATGAGTCCTAAAACCTGGAAACGAGTCAGCAATTGTGCACTTCCGGTTTCCTCGTCTCAAAGTCCTTACGTTTCTTTAATGGAGTTTTGAGTTAGATGCTTGAAATAAGATATAAATACGTCAGTTAATAGCCCAGTTGTGAATTTGAAAGCTTTCACGTGTATTAAAAAACAATAATTGGCTAAATGAGACTTCAAAACGTCGAACACTAGACCACCCTGAGCTTAGTGGTGGTATAACGTTAACTTTTGTTTCTGGCGATTGCATTTAATATAAAAACATAAAAGTGTTCTTTATTTGCGGATCATCTTGTTGCCACCAAGTTCATTTTCTGCAATACACCAAACATTCCCATTGGCTTTTTGTCAAAGGGAACCAGTCTAATGTTAACTTCTGGATCAGCCTCCAAAGATACGTCAACCCTGCAGCACTCTGGTGATGCTTCGCATTATTGATGTGCTTCAGTGTTGATCCAGCAGATAGATAAATTGCAGTCTATAAAGAGAAAACACAGTAAACAGAGGGTGAAATGACACTTGGGAAATTAAACAACAACTCAGTAGATAGAAGTAAAAGAAGGGGGAACATGCTGCCATGAAACATACCACATAATGCTTGACATTCATGAAAGAAAATGTGATAATGGTCTAACTACTGAGGAGATACTACAGGGTGTACGTTCTGTAAATTGAGTATATACAGTTGTGTTCACTGATTCATTGTTGTAGGCTAGCGTACAGTTCATCACGTGGACATTTCCAAGATATAATTGATCTTTCCACGGACGGAACATAACTCAGTACAGTGTTGATGTAATAATTCTTTACGTGAGCTTTCCTTTTTCAAACACACACAAACACATTTATACCCACTTATGAGGACCCTTGTTTACCACACACTACGATCTGAGCAGTCCTCACAAATCCATCTTCAGCCAACCTCAACCTTATTCTTCGATTACCGGAACATAAAGTCTCAAACAACAATTTGAAGAGGTGGGGACCTGACACAATGTCCTCGTTTCTCAAAAACGTCCTCACACTCCAGGTTTAACTCACACAGATATAACTCCAATAACACACACACACCGCATTGTTAAATGTGGTCGTATTTGTAGCCTCCCCCGGCAGTGGACACGCTGTAAACAGTCCATTCAGTTCATTTCAGGGCAGTCCACTTCCGTTATTATCAATATCCTTCAATTTAAATCAAACACACCTTGTTTCATTTAGAAACATTTATTGATTTTATAGGAGCCATGTTGCCGGAGTGTGGACCTCGAGCATGGACAGCTAGCTGACAATGGGATTTAATTACCATCTGAAATCACCTTCTTGTAATGAGGACAATTTACAAACTCTTTATTCAGAGATTTTTTTCTTCCAGTCAATTTTACTAATGGAGGAATTCAACTGTAGGGAGAGAAGTACATGTTTTAGAACCTCAATGCTTGTTGCTGAGTGCAGTGAATTCAATTACTCTGTATTGGTGTTATAATGAGGATTTAAAAAGGACATTGTCCAACAATAGAGAGCACCACTACATATACACTGTAACCAAATGAATCCCATCAGTAGAGGAAGACATTCTGCACTGATGTACCAACAATATAACTCATTTGTACTATTGTGAGCTGCTGTAATGGACCTCACTTGACCCCTGAGCCTGTTTTGAAACAGTTGGAATCCGCATTACAAACAGTGCCAGCGTTGGCCTTATTGCCTGTCGGTCTAGTCGGTCACACTGTGTTGACTCATTGGCTGCAGCCTCCGGCCGTGTTTGTTATGCCAGAGCCGAGAGGAAAGCAGCCTGTCGTTGGCTGATTGTTAGTGTCGCTGGCTGGGTCTTTAGACCGGCTACCCCGAAGGTCAGTAACCTGTCATGGGGTGTGAAGGAGTACACACATGAGGTAATCTGATGGTGATGAATCACATGTGGACATCAATACATGTTAGTGTCATCGTTGGTGTGTCTGTGTTGACGTGGCAGCTGTAATCCTACTGTGTTGCACCATATTGAGGTCTTTAACTCCGACTTCCCTTCTAACTCTCTGGTTCTTTCTCACACACACACACACACACACACACACACACACACAGTAACAGTAAGTTTCTATTTCTTACTGCGTTCAACACAACTCGGAGATGGGGATTTTTCCAAGCGTTCCAGGTGTACGACGCAGAAACTTGTTTGGCAAGTGTGTGCACACAGTTTAACTCTCAGCCTTTTACATACATATATAATAGTATGTATTATTTTAATTAAATACAGGCAAATACACTTTAAGTACTTACTGAAAATGGACACTTTAGCATACAGAGTACTAGTTTAGCAGAGGATGGCAGCTGTAGTGTTCGATTCACAGAAATTGACCTACAGTCAGGGCAATAATATAAACATCTAGTTGTACGAGAACGGTTACTTTAAAATGTCACGATCAATCAAACTTGACAAAGAGACACGGAAATGTGTTCCCACAAATGTAGTTTAAATTTCTTTCAATCAATCCAAGCTTCTTTTATCACAGTATGAACACACTCAAAGCCTGCTCAGAATGATTAAGAATTGGGACCCAGCTTTACTAGGACACAGTGTAGAACAGGGGTTCCCAAATGGCACACTGGGATTTGTCGTGCCGTGGGATTTTGAAACAATTAGGCCTATTGCATTTAACTGTACACAATGTTATGAATATTTTTTTATTTACTTCTGTCTTTCCTCTAGGTTTACTGCTCTGCGGGGTGCTGGATCAGGTCCGGTCTTTAAGTTCTCTCCTTACCTTTCCTCCACTCTGTCTCTGACTGTAAGTGTGTACGCTCGCGGGCACGTGTGTGTGGGTTCGGAAGCGAAGCTCCACGCTTCACAAAGCAGAGCAGAGAATGTAAATACGCAAAGCTACTGACACGTGCACATAAATTAGATAAATGACATAAGCGTTTAGTTTATTTAATAAAAGAGCACCTGTTCAATGTGAAAAGTGAGTTGTGAATATATATATAAAAAACAAAAACATCTTGAATTTCAGGGGGGGGGGGGGGCGCAGCGCAGGGAAACACTGTACTTTATTGGTACTTTGTCCTTCACACTTATTTCACAATATAGAAACAATAGCGACCGTTTTAGTCATTTGCGCATGGTGGGAAATATTAGAGTGTGACACATCAAGGGCTCTCTGCTAGCGTGAAGGAGAACAGCTTCTTACAAGTAAGACCATTTAAAAATGGATCGGTTTCTTGTGCCGAGCAGACCACAACATACCACTAATGCGGACGAGTTTAGTTGAAAACTTTTTATTTTGCATATTGTTGTATTATAATAGAAATGTACTGTTTGTACACAAATGAGTTGCAGTGCATTTCTCCAATTACTTTGGTCAGTGAAGATACATATTGCTCACCAGGGATGGCCCCTCGCTCTCTAGTTCCATTATCTCATTTTTCATTTTGTGACATTTCTAGTTAAATGGGTGTGTTGCTGCTTTAATGTGGCCTAATTGTACAATGAATTCATTAAATGGATTCTTAAATTATTTTGTTAATAAATAATTAATGAAATAATATAGTTGTCTGTCACATTTTGTTTGGCATTAGTAAATAGAAAATGTTTTTGCCTGGATATGAACACAGGTGTGCCTTGAGATGTTGGCTTGGTCTTTGGTGTGCCTTGGCCACAAACGGTTTGGGAACCCCTGGTGTAGAAGAACGAGTGAAGAGAGAGTTAGTTGTCATCACAGTCCAGTGTTAAGTTCACCTTCAACACTGAGGACAGGTGTTTGACTCCAGAGGGACTGAAACGCTCATGTTGAGAATTTAGTTCCGTGCACATTCAGTGTGTACGCTACACTTCTTTCAACAGATGTACTCACACTGTCATTGCCAACAGCTTTATACTTTGTCACTTACCACCTCATGCATGTACATAAAGGAGTCAGCATATGCTCTCTCCCCCCCACACATACACACTTACATGCACGTACATGCACACAGAGGCTACTCAGCAGGACATGCTGACACTTTTCTCCGGGGCCCAGTAATGCACACTGCACCCATGAATATAGACACACATGCCTATATATGATTTGTATTTAGCTGATGCTTTCATTTAGAATAACTTAAAATGAGTACACACACACACACACACACACACACACACACACACACACACACACACACACACACACACACACACACACACACACGTTAAAACAAAAGGCCCGAGGGTGGGCCTGCTGCTTTCCCCTCATCGCTCTCCTCTGCCTCCCCAAAGGTGGCACATCTGAGCTCTTATGTCACACAAAGAAGAACGTGTGTCTATGAACAGGACGGAAATGCTGCGGTAGGAAGGCGTGCAAGAATAGAACAGTTGGTTCATTGATACGTTTGGTTATTTTGGGTGCTTTCATGGTACAACTTATGTGACGGTCAAAGGAAGATCTCTCACTTTCATCCTCTGCTAGCCTCCATTTTCCTGAAGTGTGATGCAGTGCGGCAGTAAAGTCTCAAACACAGAAGAGATATGCCGACTCGTTGTCCCTGTCTGGGATTAACTTCTGTTTGCTCCGGTGAGAAGACAGAGTCCACACTAAGTGGGTGACAGCGGTGTTTACCCAGCATGGGCTCAATCCAGGGGCTCTGTGGCTCTGCAGAGCGCGAGGGCAGCAGTGTGATGTGATGCAATGCATTGTCATACTGCACAGGGGCTTTCATGCACTGCAATGACACATCAAGATTAGTAAATGCATCATACTCGGAGGAGAAGTCAAACTAAAGTGGAAAATAACCGATAACAGCCTGCAGCTCATTTCTAAATATAGAATTAGAAGCAGATTCAATTTATGTAATTATGCCAATCAATTAATGACAGACAGGTGAACTAATTACTAACTAACTTTAGATATTACGTTAGTTTGAGTCTAGTTTGAGTCAAGAAGAAGAATGACAAGTATTGAGTAAACTGTTTTAGTCAATACAAAAGAAATCCTTATCGTTTCTGATCACATTTCTTATAATAACTAACGATCATAACTGTGTAAATATGATAACAGAAGGATATTAAGTTAAGGGGGTAACAACTCTCCACATTGCTTTGTTACCCACACACGGAGAAGTGTTGTTTTATCTGAGTGTTGTGAGCTCGTCGCTCAGAGTCTCATTTTATTGGATGCATTTTTGTAAACACGTGTAAGATGAGTCGTCAAACATCGCCAACCCTTTTAGAGCAGGGGTCTTCAACGATTTTCAGGCTAAGGACCCCCAAACCGGTGTAACATGGGAGGGGGGGGGGGTTGTGCTGTCAGAGTTCTGTGCGAGGGGGGGTGGGGAGGATGTGAATGTTTCATAAAAAAAAAATATTAAATATTTTTTTTTGCTATATCTACAAACAATTTTGCGACTCCCCCTACAGTACCTCCGTGGACCCCCTGGGGGTGGCGTACCCCCTGTTGAAGACCTATGTTTTAGAGGAAGAAAAACAGGAAGTTTGATGTGAAAACTGGGAAAATGTGTTTTGGGCATTTAGGAGGCGAGGGCGCTCTAATCAAAGACACAGCATTGCACTATGGGAAATGTGATTCAGTGTGTTTGCAGCTTGTCATTTCCAAAAGATTCAACGTTAGAAGAACGCTGCTTTAAGTACCCCTTTAAAAATGCATCATGTTAATTCCAGCAGTCACTTGCATCACTTTATCAACTATAAACTGTTTCTGCTTCATCCATTAGCAGCTCATACATCATCTGATTAGCTGAGCATCAAATCATATCCAAACAGAAATAAAGGGGGACAAAGGGGGATAAAGGGGGTCAGATGTCCTCGTAACGGTGCATTGCATATTGTTGACTTTGAGGGGAATTACCGTCAAACCTTAAAATATAAATGAGCATTTCCTGGATTAAACAGCACCTCTAAATGAATTTGTCTAAAATGCAGCTCTAAGCAAGCACCACTTGTTACAGATAAACAGCAAATTATTGTTGGTACTAACATCAACTCAGCAGGTGTGTAACCTTTCACTGCACTGCAAACACATCACCCGCGAAGAAACTATTAACAGCTAAACATCAAGTAAAAACAATGCCAGATGGAGAAACAGCACAACAGCAGAGCGACGGCAAAAGGATCGCACAGCAACACAACATTAATCTATAATATAAAAGGCAGTTGCATTGTGTTCTCTTGGCTATAAAGTCATGAAACAAAAAGAATAAGCAGAAACAGGTTAAGACAGGATGCAGTTAATTTGCTCCTGCACGGCCGAGACAAGTCAAATTAATCCAGGAACTAAGTATAATTAACTTCAAGATGAATTAAATCACAGGATTAATGCAGCGACTGCACTGCAGTTCAGTGAAGTAGTGGCGAAACAATTCACTTGCGAAGAAGGAAACGGGAAACGAGGCATGAGAATGTAGAAAGCAACACTTGTGTCAGGTACAGAGCTGCGTATCTGTTCCATAAGATACCTGCAGGCTGTTCTCCCTGTTCCAAACACACGTCAGAGAATCCACCATGAACTGCTATCTGTCCGTTCTGTAGCTGTCCTAAGAGGACGAGTGGATTAAGGACATTTATGATAGCACAGCTCCAATTTCACCCCCCCAACAAAACTTTTCTCTCAATCCCCCAAGCCCATCCAAATCCAGTCTACTTACTCTCGTATAAAATTGGAGAAGGTGTCCAGGGTGATATTAAAGGCGCTATCTGGGTATAATGTATCTATATATATTTTTTAAAAAAGCTTCAGGGTGAAATTGAATCTTTCTGGTTTTGTGTGCCAAGAGAGGTTAAATTAAACTTCTCTCCATCTCCAAACAGTGTTGTATGAAATCCACTCTATGATGGGGTACAGCTGCAGAGGGAAGTCGACATTACAAGGCTTTAAACTGGGCCTTCAGTTTCTTTTTAACATATTACAGAGAAGCTCTCCTTCACAACGGCAGAGCATCTACTGGGACTCATTTAATATATGATGTTGCCTTGTGGCAACCTCCAGGTCTGAGAAGTGGAGCCTATGCCAGACTAAACTTGCATTCTCTCTACTGTCCAGCAGGGGGCGAATTCACTTGCTGCACAAAGAAGTGAGATTATATAGAAGTCTATAAGAAAATGTTTCTACTTCTCTCTTGATTTATTACCTGAGTAACATTTTCCTGACAAGCTTATGTCTCAATCTGTAGTTTCAAGTCTTCCGCAACACGTGATGTTTGTTTTGTAAATTTGGTTAGCTTTAGGGCGGGGCTACCTTGTGATTGACAGATCGCTACCAAAGCCTTATCCTGTCTCGGTGTCTTAGAACTTTGACCCTTTCGCAGTTTGTTTTCCCTTTATGAAAGTAAATTGTAACATTTTGTTTGTCTAAAAAATGGTCAGCATTCGGTTGCACTTGGCTCCACCCTCTTCTGTTACGTCCGGTTGCAAAAAAACAAAGATGGCGACGGCCAAAATGCCAAACTCAAGACTTCAAAACAACCGTGGGTGAAAAGATCTCATTTGACTTGAGATGGAGGATTAAGAAAACAGGGTTAAATATTCAGTCTGGGAGTTAACAATAAACGCCAACGAGACGTAATTTGTTGTGATTATGGGTAAAAATTATGTAGCAAATAACAACTGTCGGCAGCAATCAAGCTCCCCATAATCACAGCAAACGGCTCCCTCGGGGGTGTAATGGCTTTGACGCAACTGCACTAACTGAAACATTTTCTTAAAGCAGAATAAAAAGTATAAAAATAAATAACAAAGGCAAACTGGATTATGTCTTATTATCTGCCTGGTTACCATATGAGTTGCCACGGCAACCAATGTCACACTCATAATAATGTATTTAATGGGAATTTATGGCGATGCTGGGATGAGTCTTCAGACAGTCATATTGTTAAGTAGCAATAAATGGCAAAGTCTATTAATTTCCAGATATTCCAGATATTACAAGCAGGAAACAACTAAAGAGAATAAAGAGCAGCTTTTATCGACTTGTTTTGAATCATATAACGTGTGTGAGAGACAGAAAGCGTAGATCTGTCTGATGCCGTAAAGAAGTAAATAGAACAACAACCCTGCAGCTGCTGGCTGAATATACACACTGCTGCTCTGTTGTTAGAGATCCCTCATGTTGAGTGATGATGGCTCAAATGATCGGAACACTTCTTCCATATGTCACTGGTTGGCGAAACTGACTCACGATTGGATAACGGGTGCGGACGCCGTTACGAGAAGTGAAGCATATCATTGGGTGGGCCAACTCCATTAAGTGCAGGTCATCCAGATGAATGATTAAACAGGCGGAAAGCGTGCTCTGGCCAATCAGCCTTTTAAATGAGTATTATGCAAATGAAGCATCATGACTGCGTGCAAACAACCACATGGAAATGACGCCTGAGGTGAGAGCTGGTAGAACTGAGAGAAGGTGAGTTTATGGTCCGTATAGGTGTGACTATACACACAACAGAAGAAAGACATTTGCTTGGTTTAATTTAAAACTACTTTGCAGGCTTACGATGTCTAACTTATCTCAGCTAACAAGGGTTTTAATTACCCAGATATCAGTCTTTCACCCATGTTCACGTATCAAGTCAGTCTGGATTATAGCCGGAGCTGCAAACCTCAAAGTAAAATCACAAACTGGAAGAAGAGGCGATCCTTCTGCAGCCTCTGGGCTCAGTCAGTGTGCTGCTGCCCCACAGAGATGGCGCTGTGCTCTTGGCTGTTGCCCACGTTTGGTAACTGAGGCCTGTTCGTACATTGTTGCCACACCATTAAAATCTTTCACAGAAGCTTTCACTGCGGGCATGTAAAGCCAAAGCTCTGAAGGTATACGGCGGTGCATACAAGTACACATCCAACAGATCCTTGGCCAACGTTGTCATCTCTTTAGGTAATGGGTTTGCTGCAGCAGCGTTCACAAGAAACATCTTTATTAAAGTAACGACAACAGATTGGATGTGGGCTACAGGAATCAACATACTGTAGATTAAGAGGAGAGTGCTTTGTCTGAGAACCAAGAATTAGGAGCATTAATATTTTTGAACTTTAATTTATTTACACAAACTCGAGAGTCACTTTAATCGCCTTAATAGTAGAATTTAAAAGCGCAAACTTAGTGTTTGATCAAACAAAACATGTTCTCACATTCACAAGCTCTATCCAAATCTTTTTATACAAATCAAGAACATAATGTGAAACAATCTTTACAATCTTTACTTTAAAGAATATAAACCAAGTATCTCTTTAATGGAGCAGTTGCTTTTTAACAGATGATTGTTTAAAAATATATACGTTGAGTTGCTGCATGTGTTCAAACCTGCTTCACACTGAGACACTGTCAGAGCATCTCCAGTAGTGATGCATCGCTTACTACTGGGAGCTCTGGAGCAACTGGGATCTTGAAGTGACATCCAGTAAGTATGACTTGTATCCATCAGTATCCACCTCCATCAGACACAGCAGAAGTGCAGTATTGGCAGGTTGCTGGCAGAGGTTACAGAAGTCTTTAATTGAAACAAATAACCTTTTAAATAGATGAGAGCCGAGCAGATCAGTGACCTACAATATCTAATTCTATAACATCTCATAAAAAGCTAATGCGGCATGTTTCGAAATTCCATAATAATATCGATTTGGCGGTGTCTTTCATCCCTTTGACTCGAGAAACATACTTGGTTTGGTTGAGACAGCGATGTTGTTGAAGGGCGTAGGAGGGGTATTTAAATTTCCTCTGGTTCCACCTCCAAAGTGTGTGAGGAGCTGCTGCATGTGTCCCACCGGTTGCCATATGCTGTTACACTCTGTTTAGGTTTCTGTTGACTTTGCGCGCTGCAGTCTTCATACTCTGATCGCCCACCACATCCTGCCCCCCACTGACACCTTGGCCTGTCGTGTGGGGTTTCCATGCCAACTCCCGCCCCAGGCAGCAGCTCTAATTGGCTGGTAACCATGTAATAGTGGTTTGTGAGAAGAAGAAAGAAACATACAAGAATAATTATCGTTATTGTTTTCTCCACATATTTTAGTTTAATTAGTGAAGACACAAAGCAAAGTGCTGAGCGAAGAAATAAAGTGGCTCAATGGTCATTTACAAGAATCCATTTTATTGTATCTTTCCCTGCTTATATTAATGCGCCCCATTTGGTTCATTCTTCATTAATCTGTGTTCTGTGCCTATAGTCTTATTAGGTTTTGGATGAGTGTGTGTGTGTATGTGACTCCACACACACTTAATTGAGCAGCTTGCCTGGCTCTGCCCAAGGTCCATAAATTAACTTAACTACCAAGAACTCTTAATAACAATCTGTGCTTTTAGGGAGAGTTGCAAATCGAAGCTCTGAAGATTATTTCTCAAAACGTTAAACTATTCCTTTAACGTGTCGACTGGGAGCCTGGCCTCTGATTGGCTTAGAGCTGCTGCAGCTGCACCTAATTAAACCAAATGAAGAATTGATGCTGGCTAGTCCTAAACAAGTTTAACATCTATACTAACCAATTATAGTCTGAAGTCATTTAATGTATGAGCTAAGAAACAGTAGTAACATTTGCTACTTTTTAGGTTAGCATGGTGTTGCTAGCTTGGTAGCTTCCCGGGACGCCTGTGAGAGAGATAACACAGTGAATGTTCTGGAACAAGATAAAGAGCAGCTTTTGTGAAGTGACTTCATTAATACGGATCATGTTTATCACTGCAGCTGTTTACAGTTTAACATCACTTCCAGTTGACTGCAGTGTTAATGTACCAAACATTGATCTTTGACTGGCTGAAACTGGATCTGCACTGCTGTGTGTGTGTATGAGGGACAATTAGAGACACACCTTTCTTTCTAACTCTACCATTGTTATGTTTTACCATCTTTTTACACAGAATATATGTCACAGCTTTATTTCAGCTATTATTTTAGCGATGCCATTATTTGAATAAAGGCTTTTATTTGAAAATGTACTGTGTCTCAGTATGCGATTACTGGTAACTTAGTAACAGAGACTGCTCTGTAGTCCAACATACATCACCTCGTTATTAAAGTTCCCCACTGATATGCTGTATATGCTCTTGCCATAACTATATTGGATAAAAAAGACACATGCACACACGCCCGACTCGTGTTTGTCTCTGTCACATGGATCCAAGCCATAGATCAGCTACAGTGCATCGTCAGGACCAATCAAAGAACCTGCTGATGCTCAGCTGCGATCAATGGGAACAAACCTCAATGAATCACACGACTCGTTCAGAAACACATAATGAGATGGGCCTGTTGAAGAGACTGATCCTAATTATTGCTTATTTTAATAGGTTTGCTTCCCCAGTTGTAAACATGTAGTGAAATATTACAAAGGAGAAAAAGGTTTCTTGTGGTTTGAGTCCACCAACGCTGTAAGAAGTAAAACCTTAGACATTGCTCGGCTGTAAAAAACGCAATATAAATAAAGATAATTAATTAATTTGGTAATTTATGGCCCATAAACGTCTGTGCAGCGCTTTCAGTGAACTTTCTCTGAAGCCGCCGCTCCATTGATGACATCCCGTCTGTGCAATCGATGCGATTCTTAATGTGTTTTCTCATAAATTCTTTTGCTAATATTTCAATATTTTGTCAGGTGTCATGTCGAGTACGTGATACAAACATATCGGCATGTTTCTCACCACGCCATCATTGTTTTGAAGTGGGGTGCTTCATGTATAGCGGATCCTCAACTTGTTAATCAAAAGCATTTTATTACAATAGAAAATGTATATAATAAAGTACATTAGTCTGTTTGGTCTCCAGCCAGAGCTCATGGGAAGCTCTGCTGCTCATACATATTTGATCGTTACGCTGGGTGTGCCAGCTCGAGATATAGATGGGAATATGCACACTGGTGGCAGATGCAGCCGTATTGTTGATCCAGTCTTTTCTTTGGGATTTGGTGCAGATTCAGTTCAAATTCATGTTCCAACATTTCCAGATTTCACTGGATGCTTTCAGGCTGCATCGTTTGTCTGCAGTCACAGTAACATTTGCTTTGTTGAGTTAGAATGTGCAGTATATGGAAACGACGAGAGAGAAGGTGAATGTTATAGTGTGTTCATAATCTGTTGGCTGTTTCTGAACTGAGACTTTGACTCAGACAGAACACAAAGACAAGAGGAGCGAGCCGAGAGGAAGTGAAACGTGGAGAATTCAGAGCTGCTAATCTCCTTTGTGATGCACCGTTTTTAAAGTTGGGATCTTCTCTCTTTAAAAGAATTGACAGAGAAAGTGATTAACAGGAAAGAGGGGGAAGGAAATGATGCGAAGGGAGAAAAATGACTCAGGTTAAAAGTGATGTGTAGAGACATGAAGTGAGGCCTTCGTCTCCTTTCTCTTGTTCTGTTCTAAATGCTTCTACATTACCAAACAGTCTCAGAATAAAATCCCATTCTTCTCCCGTCCTGCCTCCCTCCCACTTTACATCTTTCTCAACATTAGTTGTGCGTTTTCTGCATTAAATGCCTCTTTTCATCCTGTTGACTCATCTGTTTTGACATGCTCTGAGCTCGTCAGAATGGCTGTGCGCGTGCCTTCCCCTCACCCGCCATACCTCCCTCCTCACAGAGGTACAACTCTCCCTCCGTCTTCTCCAGTGTTTCACCATCAGTCCTGGCTGTCTGCGGCTGATCCTCTGACTATCAGACAGAGCTAAACAGGCAGCGATGGTGGTTATAGGCGTTGGGATTGGGGTGGGGGGGTGGAGCCTCGGTTAGTTGTTAGATATGATGTGCAACTTCTCCAATACGAAGAGCCTGTGCAGTAGATAAATGAATGTATATTTGTGTACTCGGGATCTTCTAATAGCAACAAGGGAGTAGTTATATGGAGATGGTGCAGGAGCCATCGCCATGTCGGTGTTTAATCCACACGCACCGTGTATGATAATTATTCCCACTTTTCCAAACGCAATCAAAAGTGTCTTCCTAATCCACAGCTACGCTCCAGTGGAAGAACCCAGGGGCTGTTAAGATGATACAAGGCTCACAATGTGCTATTAAAACATAATGCTTCCATTTCCAACGTCTAAGCAACTCGTATAAAAGGCAGTTATCTCACACACACACACACATGCATGTTGTTTTCAGCGCTGCTTTAATGACGAAGAAAATTGATCCCTGTGGAATAATTGTTCAGCGCTCAAGATAACGACGAGCACGTTTTATTTTTATTCCACTCGTAGAAGAATATTACATTTCTCAAGTAAAGACTATTTGACTTTCTACTTGCACCTCTATTGAAAGAAGAACAAAGGTAACAGACCATAACATCACATTTCTTTTATTTATAAAAGTTATATATTTCAGGAAACAGCCACAGCCTTGCACTCTGAGTGAGACACTGACGTCTTCTGCCCACTCAGCGTTTTATAATGCAAAACTGCCAATGATAAAAATGGAGTGAATTACAACCTTTAATGGTGTTACACACTCTCACAGGTGGTGCAGCGCCTGCACACACCTGCCGCCCTGACGTCCCCCCGACACCCATCTGTGTTCACTTCCTGCTTGTTTCAGGCTCTTTGCCTTTAGTCTCGTCTTCAGCAAATGAAATACACATTTTCAGTTGAGCGACTTGGACAGTTAACGATGCATGCTAAGCTCTTTGGTTACCTTGTCTGTATGTTTAGGATGCAGCGCTTCTGCATTGTCGTTATATTGGGGGAATGATGTTCTAATTTTAAATCTACTGGTCCTGTAGTACAGAGAGGAATGTGCGGCTGTCATTCACCACACAGCCTCTGTAGAAATAACACCTATTTACCCGCTTGCTTCTAATTTACACTTTTCCTTTTGCCCGTTGAACAGACTAATTGTTTTTCTGACACACACCGCTGTTCTTCCAGCGTCTCAGGAGCCGCGCTGCTGGTATGGACAGCCAGTATGAAATGTGAATGGTGACTGTTGATTGCATGAATGGATGCTGCTTTAGTGCCACAGCTGATGTGTTGCCTCTAGTGTGAACTCAGGGTTGTTCTTTCTTACCTTGTATTTATCCAGACAAGGCTGACGAAGCATGCTTACTCATTTGCAAGTGAACATTTCCGCTGGAGCCGTTGCCGAGATGAAGTGTCTTTCTCAGAGGAGAACATTTTTAATTGACTTTTCCTGATCCGATTTGTCCTCCCTGCTGTTTGTCTGAGTGAGTGTGTTTGTTTGTGTGCAGGGTCGAGCTTCTGGGCTTTAGAAAGAGACGAGGGCCGTGTCTGCGTGTGAATGTGTGTGTGTGCTCTTGTATATCAGCATGTGGGTGTGACTTTGTCCCGATTGACAAACCAGCCAGCTCGCGTGGTGCTGTCCATGCTGGAGAAATTTCAACAGGCTGGGGTTGGAGTGGTGCACTGTGGGTAGTGGCGGTAACAGAGGGTTCTAGCTGTGTGGCGGTCATCCGAATGTCATCCGCACACCCACTCAGACAAAGACAGCAGGGGATTGGATGGTACAAGCAGGGAAAGAGAAGCGAGTGAGGATTTCGTTTTAAGTCCTTAAGAAGACTGGACAGGGAGGAGAGGAGAGGAAGGAGAACGAGAAGAAATGGTCATTAGGAGGAACAGAAATGGTGAGACTACAGAAAGAGATGATGAGAGCACGACTCAGGCTGAGATGAAAGAGGAGGAGAGAGAGAGAGTTTGGAGCAGAGGGGAGGAGAAAGGAGCAGTTAGCATGTGCAGTAAAGACTTTCATTTGGCTTGCAGCGAGCAAAAGAGAGAAATTAAAAAGGAAGACAACTAGAGAAAGAGACTAAGGATGCCAAGGACAACAGTCTAAGCCCCCCCCCCCACACACACACACACACCGCCCTCCTCTCTGTGACTGCGTTTGATCCTCCTTCACCTTTAAAGTCTCTTCTCCTCAAAGCGTTGCTTGTTATCTGTTAATGCTGCTCTCCTTCCCCACCTGCGCATGTGTGTGTGTGTGTGTGAGCTCATACTGTGCGTGTGTTCCTGACCGTGTGTGTCCGTCCTGTTCCTCTGCCTCGTGTTCCACAGTCCGTCTACCTTCTCCACTCGTTGCCTAATCTCGACCCGACGTGCTGTTCCGTCTCTCTCGGTCCTCGTCTTCCCCTCCTCCAGCCTCCTTCTCTCTCGTTACCTCTCGAGGGAGTCGGGAGAGCTTTAAGGATCATCCTGGTTTACTATCTGGGTCTTATATTTGAAGTTCTGGCCAATGTTCTTATCGATATTAACATATACCGAGTTAACTGCTGAGATCATTCGGGGTTGTACACAAACCCTCGCACTCGTCAAACTTCTTTTGCAAAATTAAAGCAAAGGGTTGGATTATTACCCACAGAGTCCATAATTAACTTGAATCATTGTGGATGGGTGGTTCAACTTTGACCCAGCCTACTTACCGTGGTTCTGCACATGGATTAGAAGCACAATTGCAGAGCATAAATATTTTCCCAACCCCATCAGTATGCACGGCAGAAGATGAAGCTCGAACAAGGTCTCACCGTTAGTCTGTTTGTGAGTTCATAAATCACACAAGTCTGATCCCTCGCTCTCTATTTATCCTCCAAACACAACGCACAGCCTTGATACTGAGTTAGTGAGAGTACAGACAGTGTGGATCAGCCGAAAGACCCCGGAAGTAATTATTAACAAAAACTCAGAAACTTTATTTGGCCTGTTGTGGGACGTACTGGATGATATAACGAGGAGAGATGCACTGTAGTGGGGTTTGGAGCTGCTGAGTGTTGGTTCTGTTGGACTGCTTATCTTGCACACTGTTGATGCTTTAGATCACAATCAGTATATTGTTGTTGCTGATGTGAATGTGGGTTCAACTCACATTATACTAGTTCAGTAGCCAATCAGGAGCATGTTCCAACGAGAGCCACTGATCTGAGTTGAATTTCAAATGCTATAAAGTAAAAAACATTTTCTTATTCTCCCATTAAAGAGACAACAACAACTTCAGCTTCTCTTTTATGTGTCGCTTGGATTCGCCTGTCCTTATTTTGCACACATGGACCTAGTGGCTCATCTCTTGATACATTATTTAACAGCCCTCTGTGTGGATCCATCGTCGTCTCAGTCTTACAGGCTGCCCTCACTTCTACATTTTCTTAACTCATGCAAACACTCCTTTTACTTGTTTCCCTCTTGTCCTCCTCTGTCCATCCTCCCTTACTCCCCCTATATATACCATATCCTGCACTGTGTCTCCTCCCTCGTGTTCTGTCACCGGGGCTTCTTTTAATTTGCCCTCTGTTTGTTTCACTTCCTCTACAGTCTGGGCCTTGATGAAGCTTTGTCTGTCCTTCACTTCCTTTTTACAAAGTCCTTTCAGTTCAAACAACAACGTGGAGTTCTCTGTTCATCACTCAAACATAATACTTTTTCCTTTCCCTTGTTCTGCCCTGTGCTTTGATATTCTTGTTAATACCACCTCCACACATACTCAAGACCACCTTCTAGCGGTTATAGTCAGTGACCTCCTGTTTATCTGCATCTGCCAAGCCGATCCTCCCTCTTATCACTTCCTTTCTTCTTCCTCTTTTCTCTCCCTGACACGTGCTCACGCCGACCCCCTCTCTCCTGACCTTTACCTAAAGCCAGAAGATTTACACAAAGATGGAGGAAAAAAGGATATTCTGCTCTGTTCTCTCGTGATACCGCTTATTATCTCTCAGATGCTACAGCGGCCCTGCCCCTTTTATACCAGACGAGTTGGCGCTGACCCGTGTCAATGTGCTCTGACATTTGAGTGGGCCAAGTGTTTTTCTTCTTTCTTTGACCAGAAGATGTGTGTTTGTGTGTGAGGTGTGTTTGAAACAAAAGCAATGGGATATCCAAGGGTCCCCTTAGAACTACGCTGGAAAACACGCTGAAAATGAACTCCTTTCCTATTATATAGTGTCATGTTTCCAAACTTCTGTTAATGTTGGTGGAAATAATCAACATAATAACAACTGTTTTGAAGCTGAAGGTGAAGCTGTCTTCTGTCTGTGTGTCGGTCAGATAAGGTACCTGCATACATAATCACACAATCTGGTTATAATCTGGTATGGAATATATTAGGAAGTATTTGACCAAAGACAACTTTCCAATCAGGAAAATGGTGCAGGGTGCAGGTGCATTCACACCTAATCAAGGCTGTCTTCTTCTTCTCTCCCTCTCCCACACCAACTGTCTATCTATCCCTGCATGTTTCTCTAACTCAAGTGTAATTTAAAGTTGTACTAATGAATCCTTCCCTCTCGTTTCTTCTTGTAGCTCTACTTCTGAGACTTCTTGATTTGGCCTGTGGGGAAAGAACCGTTTCCTGGGACGACAACTGTCTCCGTGCTCGAGTGGACCACAACACGCAGCGTCGACCACCGACAAGACTTCCATTTGAACATCTTCCAGGACAAATATAGCAGAAGACCCCTTGATGATACATCTAAATAACTTCATAATTGTATATTCAAATTGAGCACCATCCAGAGCTAGGAGGCCGGGCTCTATCCACCCAGCCGGTCCTCCAGCGGGCGTCTCTCCCTTCCTCTCTGGAGTCCGGTAATCGGCTAAAGTAAAGGTGAGTGAATCAATTCTCACTGTTCTCTCCTTCTATATGAAAACCTCTTACAGTCTAGTGTAGATCAGCTGTCATTCTCACTCCTATGCAGTGCTAGTGATGCATGGAGTTTCTAATAAATGCAGGGCTTTGGGCTGGATTTGACAGGCCTTAGCTGACGGCTCACACACTGAAGCTCTTTTCAGCAAAAGCACTTGACAGGGCCCAGTGGCATTTCAGTGTGAAAAGCAGCGGTACAACCAATTCTGGCCAAACGAGCCTGGCCGGCAGAGCAGGGTGTCTGTTGCCATAGCAGCAGGTGCTGATCCATCCGCATGACTAGAATAAGATTTTGGGAAGGTGTGCTGGAGTGAGGGAGAAAAAAGCTGTGCAAGACTTCTTACCCTTAATACATTTCATGGATCTGTGGTGGCTTTGTCTCAATGTCAAGCTGAAGATCTGTGTGGCCATGATGCACGATGATGAAATGCGCTGACATTTAGAGGAAACGAGAGCGATGCCTGTATCATGCGTTTGCAGCGACCCATATACTGTTGTTATTTTGGTTTTGGTTGAGCATTCCTCTACCATTCTGTCCCACTTTGGTACCGTGCTGAAAGCTGTGCAGCTCAAAGTGTCACAGATACTGGTTTAAAATCCTTCATCACAAATGTCCCTGTCCTAGTTCTGTTGTTTTTTGAACATTCATAAATAAATCTGTCTTTGAGTTGCACTATCCTTAACTATCTTTTTAGAATTACTGATTAGCACTACATTCAAGCACAAGCAGAAATCAGAACACAGACTTGTGTATAAAATATGAAACAAAAAAACACAGGATCCAAATTACACAACTGAAACAGCAACGTTCAAACAAAAAGATCCTTTAATCCAACATTTACCCAATAACAATAACCATAAACTTGACTAGTTTAACAAGACAAACTGGCACAAGACAAGGGGAGACAGGACTATTTATACATGAGGTAAGGGGACACAGGTGACAACAATCAGGGGCGGGGCAGACGATCACAGAAGCGGGAAAACACACAAAGGCAGGAAGTGACCTGGAACGAGAGGGAAAGGTGAGTTTCAAAACAAACAGGAAGTGCAAGACGACACTAGACAAGCGTGACGGTAACTTAACATAACCTGACCTGAGAGACGTTAAACACTGAACATGAACTAAACTATAACATAAATACATGACATAACATTAAATAACGGGACACAAGATGACGTTTGAAATCAAATTTGTTACAGCTTTAGTTAAATAATTGTATATATTGTATACTTACAGTGTCTCTTTTTGTAAACCTTTGTAAATCTACAGCTTCCAATCTGCATTTTAAACATGTGAACAACTATTATTCAGATATCTAGAAAAGCTGCATGTCACTTTCTCTCTTTCTCAGAAAGCTTATCTGCTAAAAACCTTCCAGTCTGCTTTGAATTCACTTATTCACTGTTATTTAATGAACATATTAAATCCCTAATTTAACAGTTTAACAACTCGTTAAGATCAAAACGCTTAGTATAAAATCTCTTTCAGGTGTAAACCCAACAGCATTTGGGAAAGACAAAACACTCAACAAGCCATGTTCAACAACAAACTGCCAACAGATTTCTCTCAGATCAGTGTGATCAGGGTTTGCTGTTAATGGGTCCAGAAGGTTTGCTACAGTGTGGCTCTGAGATTCATTTCAAGTCTCCTCAAAGCATCACTTCCTGTTGAGGACACACAACCAGCAGAAGTTTAATGAGGACTTAAATCAAACATACATTTTTAGTTAATCTGTTACTCAGGATAACTGCTAAATGTGTGGTTCATGGTTGGAATCTAAGTTTGCAGAAACACTTAGCTAAGCCCAGTTTTTAACTTGACAATGATGATTAATTTACTCCACAAGACTGAACAAAAGGTGACTTTTATGTGGGACTTCACATGGAACAATAGCTACCTAATATAAAGCACATTCAAGAGGTTTAACTGATAAGGAAACTGTTGCCGGGCAAGAGACCAATCCAAAGTCTCATCCCTCTTAGTTACTGTTGCTACGTTAGACAAGATTGACAAGAAGAAAGCATGGCTTTGCTGGTTCTGTCTAACCGGGTTTGTTAGATGGTGTCGGATAGTTTCTGTGCTTCAGGTACTTTAGCTCCAAGAAGCTGATCATAAGGCTTCCACTGGTTTACCATCAGGACGCTAAACGTCCAAACAAATCCAAACGCTACTTCGGCACGTAGCCTTACCGAGATGATATAAACAAAGGGACATTAGCCTTGATGTGTTGTGGTTAGCAATAATTCATGTCAATCTTAAAAATATGTCAGCAACCAATTTATCTGTCTATATATATATAATGTTACCACAGGAAGAAGAAGGAAACAACCCTAGCTGAGGTTGGTGATCTGACATTATGCTAACCCCTCTTGATGTTGCTAAATGTTAGCTAGCTAGTTAGCTTGGGTTTAGTTAACATTAGCTAACTTATCAGGCAATGCAAAGTGTCTGTGCACATTGTTGTCACGGTATCAAGTATCGCTTTTACAGTCCCTTCTTTTAACAATCATCAAAATTAGTTTTTCTTTTCAACATAGACGAGTCCAACACACACTTGTCTCATGTTAGGTATAACAGGAAAGGTTAACGTTGACTTCAAGCTAGCTCAGCTGTTATTGGAGCACAGAGTGAAAAGGGGAAAGATTTGCCAATTGACAACAAAAATAGATTTTGGATTTGGTGAAACATGTCATGTTACTGTCTGCGATTCTTTAGCAGTATATTCAGTGTGTGGATCTTTGGAGTACTCATACTCCAGAGATACAGTCCAGGAAGTATCTGAGTGCTTTAATGTATCATATGAATATTATAACAACACGTAAAGATCTTATAATGTTGTTCATTATCCTGATGAAGTCCAAGATTTACCATCTCATTAACTTGGATGAGACTTTATGTTTCAGACATCTGGCGCAGGCAATCAATCCTCTGAAATGTATTTATTAAAAAGCAAACCAAATCAGTCAATTTCACTCCTCATCAGAAACGGCTAATAGAGTCACTCACCTCGTGCAAGTGGGAACTGCAGCGCAGACGAGCCCCGTGCTCTTAGTATGCAGCGTGTTGGTGTGATCCTGACGTGACTTGATTAAATGCTTTATCCTCCCAGAGCCAGAGGTTAGTTTACTCGGTGTTCACCTTGAGTAGCACACACAACATCACCAGTTATCTGTGTGTGTGTGCATGTGTCTGTCTGCAGGCGCATACAGTGACTGGAGACTACCTGTATGTGTGTGTCGAGGTGAGTGCATGGTGGCTCTGTGAGAAGGTGTTGGTGTGTGTGAGGTTCATGTAGTAGAGTGTTAACTTTGGCAGCTATTTTAGATTAGTATAACTTTGGTTTTAGTCACATTTTAGTCATTTTTATCCTTCATAGTCAAATGCCCTTTTTTAGTCATTAGAATATATTTCAGTGTACATAGTTTAGTCAATCTAGTCACACCAAAACCAATATATTTGTCATTTTAGTCCTATTTCACATATAATGTTATTTTACTATTATCTGCTTCTCCTGAGCGAAGCCGTCCTGCTTATAAGTGATGCACGTCACGGTTCAGTCGCAACCCCCTAACCTCAACCTGCAACGCCCAACATGCAAAATATGTGTTAATCAACCACCCAAGCTGACCCAAGCTGCAAAATGTATCCATTGTGTGCTTGTGTGTGTGACAGAGAGAGAGAGACAGAGACAGAGAGAGAGACAGACAGACAGAGAGAGAGACAGAGAGAGAGACAGAGAGAGAGAGACAGAGAGAGAGAGAGAGAGAGAGACTAGAGAGACAGAGAGAGACAGAGAGAGCGAGAGAGAGATAGACAGAGAGAGAGAGAGCAGAGATAGACAGAGAGACAGAGAGAGAGAAGAGAGAGACAGAGAGACAGAGAGAGACAGAGAGATAGAGAGACAGAGAGAACACCTATAGAGAGAGAGAGATCAGAAGAGAGATAGAGACAGAGAGAGACAGAGAGAGAGACATAGAGAGAGACAGAGAAGAGAGAGACAGAGAGAGACGAGAGAGACAGATAGATAGAGATATAGCAGATAGAGAGCATAGAAGAGACATAGAGACAGATAGATAGAGAGTAGACAGAGAGTACAAGAGAGAGACAGAGAGAGAGAGAGAGATAGACAGTAGAGACAGAGAGTAGAGACATAGAGAGATACAGATAGAGCTAGACGTGTGTGTGTGTTGTGTGTGTGTGTGTGTGTGTGTGTGTGTGTGAGATCACCTCTCAAAGCCTTGCTGTTCACTTCACATCGTCCTGATCACCATGGTGATAGCTCACTTTGACTCGGCTGTATTTGGGGAGGAATAACTGGAGTGTGATGATACGGACGATCAGTGTGTGTACACGTGCAAGCGTCTGTGAATTATTGCAATCTTTGGTGAAGAACATCTGGAGCAGTTTTATTCCTTCCCACTTTCTTAATCTGCAGCTTTCTCTCAGATGTTGTCTGTTTTCTGTTTTCATTCTGAGTTCTACATCTGTGATCCACGTGTAGATGTATTCGTCTGTAAGTGCCACTGTTTGTCTCCAGCTGAACGATACTGTAGCTTTAGGAACCTTTGAGTGATACAACGTCACTGAAGGATCTCTCAGTAATATATCTTTAAGTTGAATGGAAGTCTCAGAGACCTTTGAGTAATGCATCTTCACTTCAGTGATAGATTAACAAATCAGCTAATTTGACTAAGTGATCAATCAGAGCAGTGAAGGATTGCATCCACTTTAATTGGAATACGCTTTAGATGTTGGCACAACTGAAGGACACAGGTTGGACGTAATCATGCTACTCGCTTTCTCCGCCTTTGAATCTCTGTTAGTGCATTTTCAATATGTGTTGGTTGGACTCCTGCATTCATCATCAGCTGCTTCTAATGTTGGTGATAAATCATTTTAAAGCTTATCTACTGTTGCAGTTGTTGCAAGTCAGACTGAATAAAAGCAGCTGCTAAGTGCATAAACTGCAAACCAGTGTTTGGAGAATTTCGGTTCCAGGATTTGACTGGGCAAGCTCAACAATAAGACCCCAGGAGGTCGTGCTAATCTGTTTCATCACCTTTTTATCCCTCCATCCCTCAATCCATCCAATTCATTTGTTCCTATTCTGCCAGTCTGGAGTGCCAGGCTTTACCATGGCTTTTTGAACACAGGGAAAGGCTATGGAAGACTGCCAAACACACACACACACACACACACACACACACACATACACCCACACACACACACACACACACACACACACACACACACACACACACACACACACACACACACACACACACACACACATACACACTCTCACACACACACACACACACCCACACACACACACACACCCACACACACACACACACCCACACACACACACACCACACACACACACACACACACACACACACACACACACACACACACACATAGACACATTTGTTATGGGCATAATTTTATCAGGAGGTTCTGCTCGCTTGGCTAGCTTACTCTTGCTGCCCCTTCACCTGGGATGTCCCCTTGTCGTCCGGCCCCTCGTGGTGAGGCCCAGTTGGAACCGGGGGGGCTACAGTTCAGCCACCCTGTAATCGAGCCACACATCCTGGGTACCCTCCTGCCACGTGGAGCGCCTGTTGGGATGGAGGCAAGGTGGTAAGGAGTGAGGGAGAGCCATGTGCATTAGCTCTTCTAATCTCATTAGTCATGATTGGCCATGATTGAATCCTGTAGGAAAATGCCGCCGCTGCCAGGAGAGACGGAGGAGCTTGTATATTATTAAAGGGCTTGCTCCGTTGCAGGGGATGGAGAGGATGGGAAAGGGAAGATAGGAAGGAATAGATAGACAAAGAGGCAGACAGACAGACTGAGATGGAATGAGTAGAGATGCACACGGGAAAATAATCATTGAAATGCCAGAAAAGGAAGAGACAGTGACAGAGATAGAGGAATAGAGTGAGAGAAAGAGACGCCACAATACCAAAACTATCTGTATAAAAGGCAGTGGAGGGTGAAAACCAAGGAAAACTTAGCAATGTAAAATAAACACAATGTGAAAAAGACATCATCTCTAATTGCCCAATTACAGCAGGAAGAACTAATTACTCCGACTGTAAAGCTACGACTTGAACAAGTGCAACAAACAACATGCTCAACCAAAAGGAAAGATTGTAAAGTTACACAATAAAACAAACGTTATCAGGGAAGCACGACTGAATGTGCCACACGCGTTTAAAGTGAACAATGTGAAATGATGCTAATTGGTCATGCCAGTGCATCCAGTGTCACCAAGTGACGATCATAACATAACATATGAGAACAAATGAGAAGAAGTAGAGTACATAGAAGTGTGACATGGAGCTGATTTAAAATAAAAGAAGAAATGATTAAATTCATTAAATTAAGAGATGTCCATTATCGTTAAGGAGACCTTGCCACCCTAATATCTATCAAAGTGAACTCTTCTCAGGATGTTTTATCTTCCTCCCTGTCTCTCCCGTCGCTTTATGGCAGTTCTTTTTACAGCCTCCCATGTGGAACCTCACTACAAGATCTTTGATGAAGCCTCACTAGACAGCGTCCATGTACACTTGTGACCGTCCAAATAAAAAACCCTTCCTCCAGTTTTTGTATTTAACCAGTAGAGACCCGTTGAGATCAAACATGTCTTTTTCAAAGGAGACCTGGCCAAGACAGGCGGCAGCTTATACAACAACACATAGTTACAGGCAGGAAACACAGAAGGAGGGACAAACATCGGGAAGAGAACTTTGTAACCAGGTACATTTAAAAACATTGACTTCTTAAGGAATCACTAAAAACATCCTCCTTCTCTTTCTTCCTCATCTATCGCTGGTCAACCTCGTCTTCTTCTCTCGCCTCTCTAACTCAAATCCCTCTGGTATCTTTTCTCCATCCTCTCATTCTTTTTCTTTCCGCAGTATCATTTGCTCACTGTCTACCTCCCCATCCTTCTCTCTTCTCTGCCTCCCCCGGGGGACTTTTGTCTTGTTTTCTCTGCTGCTCCACTGGATTCTAACCCCTCAGTTTTGGAGCCGTCGTCTAAGCAGACTGTTGTTTTACCGTCTACGGTTCGTTGATGTCTGGGACCCCGACAGCTTCCCTTACTGTGGCAACTTCCATGTGTGTGTATGCGGGACAACTGTGGTGTCACTTTGCTTATTGTTTCTTGTGTTTGCTGTGATATTACCATTACAATGTAAAACCTCTCGACAAGAACATGTAACGGCTCCCTGGCAGCATAACTCCTGCTACCCCTTATTCCCCTACTCTATTGTCGTAGGGTATGGCATAACAGATTAGATTGCACTCCTGTAACATTGACTCACGATGAACAGTTTATGCAGTTTTAAGCAGAAGAGCCAGAGATTCTTGTTTCTTTACACAACTTGGTTTGGCATTTGGCATTACCCACAATGCAACTCAAACAGTTCGGTCAGAGATGTGGGTGTTAAGCTAGTAGCAGCTACTTTAGCCTCGAGCAGAGATGAGCAGCGGGCTACAGAGGTCTGGCAAGCTCACTTCTTTGTAAGTCCACGTCCCCACATGTGTTCGTCTTCAAACTTGTAGTCTTCATCCCCAACTGATGCTGCCTCAAATGACATCACTTGAGGTCATTTCATTTATCAGACTTTGCACAGCTCCCACTGAGTCCACTTATTATTCCTCTCCCTTATTTCCATTCCTTCCTCTTATATATTTTTCCCAATCTCCGCTTCAGTTTTCTCTCATTGACTGCCTTTGCGAGCTCTGCAGCCTTGGCTCGTCTAGTTCTCGATGAATTTGCTTTTCTATGTCATGAGACAAATCTCTTCAATACCAACGACGGTTCAACAGCCTCCTCCTCTCGCCCCACAGCTAATATTTTATTTCCCCTTTCATTTCCATTGTCCTCCATCTCCCTCCTCCGCCCTTACCACTTTGCATTGTCTCTTTTCATTTGCTTCACTTTGTCACACGGATGACCTTTTGTTGTGTCCCAGACTCTATCTCCCTGCCGTCATTCTCTTTTCCTCTACCTGTGATTTCCTGCTGGATATCTTCCGTTCTCTATGTGTTGTTATCTTTCAGAGGTCAGTGCAGTGCTCCATGGTGAGGTGTCCAACCCAACCTGGCTTCCCAAACATTTGGTTTTCCCAAAAGTGAACGATAAAAAGGACATTTTTCTAGATCTATGATGGCATTTTGGAAACGGCTTGAGACAGGGAGCGTCTGCCGGTGTCCTCACCTTTTCCAAAACATAACACATTCAAATGTATTATTTATAAATACAAGTCTATTTCTCAATCTTTGACCTTATGTAATATTTGTCTGGATTCTCTGCATCTTACTTTTTGCTCCTCTGTCGACATCAGTCTGTCGCTCTCTCTCACATACTTCTTCTATCTCTTTATATTTTCTCCCCTTTCTCCTCTTCACCTTCATCTCTGTTCAGTCTCCTGCTCTCATATTACATCTCTCTCCTCCTCCCAGTTTCTCCTTTCATATGTTGTCCCTCATTTTCTCTCCTCTCATTTCTTCTATTTTTTTTATCTATCCTTCATCTCCTCTCTTTCTGGTTGGTGATTCATTCATCCAGCCAAGCATTAATTCATATCAGCATAATGATTCACCCAGAGTGCTCTCTTTTAATTTCACCCTCTTTCTGCCCTCTTATTTCTTCCCCATCTCATTTTAGAGAATGCTTATAACTCATATGTAGCTACTAATCATTCCAACACCTCCCTCTTTCTCTTTCCCGACATGTATTCTGTCCTATCTCATAGTAACTGTAGGATGCACTTCAGTGTTTGGCACGGCACCATCTGCAACAATGTGTTAGCAAAGCAGTTCCTACATACTACAAGTCATGGTCTGATGGAAGCATTGCAGCCATCTGATGCTAATTAGACTTCCTATCCATAGACTTCATGTCAGAAGTGGACGTCGTCACAGCGACTGTATTGGTTTACTGAGTACGGTTTTGAAGCCTCGATTTTTTGCGTTTTGACTGTCACCATCTTGGTTTTAGACCGTAGTCATCTTGTTTTTTTGGAACCAGAGGGTGTTGCTAAGAACAACTGAACACTGGAAATAACATTTTAGGCGACCAAAATGTTACATTTAACTTTCAGGAACTGAAAACACACTATGAGAGCGTGAAAACTCTAAGAAACACATACAACACGTTGAGGAAGCGGCCTGGCAATCACAAGGTAGCTACGCCCGAAAGCATATGCTGCTGTTTGGGACTGTAATTAAAAAAAATGAACATCATGTTGTATTGAAGACAACTTTAAACTAGCCATTAAGACCATATACTCATCAGGAAAATGTTTACTGAGGTTAAAAATCAATTGACAAGTAGGGTCATTTTCTCATAGACTTCTATACACTATTTCCCCCTGGTGCTGGTTATTAGAACGAATGCAGGCACTTGGACCTGGATGTTGTCACGTGTTCCTATCAGACAAGTGTTGGAAATAAAAACCCACTTCATGGCATATGAAACCCTCAGAGTTCAAAATGACAATAGGCATTTATGAATGAACATGTTCAAGACTTCATTTAAATTATAAACTCAGTAAAGTCCAAGATGGCACATCATCTCTTCTTGGACTGGAGTGCTGCTCATTGTACTCAATTCAGGTCACAACTTACCAAAATGCAAAGTTCTGCAGTAGTTTATTTCCATGCCCTACTTCATGCTCAGGTATTTCAAAAATAATCATAGAAGGATGTTGCTGAAGTCAGCTACTTTTTTTTATTGGTGGGCCGACATAAAAATAGGGATGGCAAACCTTTCCCTTTGCCAAGTTCCTTCTTTCTACTGCTCTCCTGCTGTTTCTTGGAGTTTCTCACTTTCTCCTTCTTTCCTCACGTTGCCTCCTGCTCCTTCAGGGTCACTGCCATCCGTCTGAAAAGCGGCAGACTTTTCTTGTCACGGTCGCCCCTGTGATGGAGAGAGAGATAGAGAGAGTGTGTGCCGGGGCACGTGAGACACCTGGCCGATGTGTGGAGGCTGGGGATGATGGAGATGTGTGTTATGAGTGTGTTTTGGATGGTCTCTGTTAGAACTAGTGTCGGCGCGCCTGCAGCCCTTCAGGGAAAATGTTGCATCTGTGAAATGACAAATGACACTTATCACCTCAGCAGAATGATCAGAAAGAGCTGCAGGCTGGAGCACGTCTGCGAGAGAGACACATACATGTGTTTATAGGACATTGTTTATTAAAAGAAATCACATTTCATTAATGTGTCAAACTATGCATGAGAAATATATTTTATTTAAAAGAAACGCAACAGGCTTCATGGCTTTGAACACAATTATCTGCCAGTTTAACATCTGGGAACAGATATTTTAACTACTCAATCTGCTGAGAGGGTTTGAGGGGGAAACATGTAGAAAACAGGTGGTGGAACGAGACAAAACTGTAAGTGTAAATAAAATATTAGCTCTGCGTCTGTGTTTGAATCATTGTTGTGCATATTGTTGCTCAGTGAGGGAGGGAGCGGTGCAGCCAGAGGCCTGACAGACTGGCACAGTCAGGCGGCGTTTGAGTTATCTGGCTTCACTAAACCCAACAGTGATGCTCCAACATGACGGATATCACACAGATGGTTGTCAGCTGACTGTGGGAGCAGATGTATCTAAATAAGATCATCTTCACATGCAAGAGCAGTGTTGTTTTAATGACAGTATATTTAATCTAAAATCATACAAAACTGTGGATTTCTGTGGGGAAATTAATGATAAAAATAACTCCTAAAATGATGTCAAATAATACATTTGGGTAAATACAGCTAGTGAATACAGCTAGTGCACTAGTAGTATGTATACTTGAAGCCTGCAGACAGGGAAACCAGGGTTAAAGTGCCGATGCAACCGGTAATGCATCAATGCACCCATATTACATATTTATGCATCCACAGTATGAACTGGTACTTTTAATCAAAGTGTGCAAGACATGGAACAGTGGGAAAATGTCACCGGGAAATAGATTGTCAACATTTAAATGTGAGATGTTGTCTTAAGAGACAGATTTATGAAACATGCGTTTTGTTGTTATTTTGATCTTTAGGTGAAATATACAGATATTTATTTATCGTACTGTCTGGGTGAAATATACTGGATGCACTGACACATGGAAGAAATTGCTCACTGAGAGATGTGAGATAACTTTTGCAAACAAGACTGAATGTTAATAGAAAGTGGAATGAAAATGTGTGGGCTGCGTATTTAAATAATGCATGCTACCTATTGCTTATCAGATGAGCAGGTGGGCCCTCACCTGCTGGGCACCGCCCAGGTGTCGGACCCCCACGCTGCTGCAGACTGCTCCTAATACTAGGATGAGTTAAGTCTACATTTCACTGAGTGCATGTGTGTGTGTCTATTAAAAGAGGGCTCAAAAACCCCAATTTCCATTTTAAAATCCAAATCCATTTCTGAAATACTTTATATTAATACTTTTCATTGATTAGCATCTTGACTCAGCAGCTATCTCAGCTACTGCTGATCACAACATGAGCAATCTGTAAAAGCAGTGGCTTGATGGAAGAGTTTGGTGCAGCGACCGCAGCCGATAACGTTCCATCTCAGATTAGATTTGCCTTCAACAACCTTGTAAGCGTTTCTATGTTGTTGCTTCAGCATCAGTAGGACCAGCGTCCCTGGACTGGAGAGGAAAACATCCAGGCTGGGATTATTCTGTATTGTCGTCTCCAATCGGAGGAATCGTTTGCTTCAGTTGAGGAAGACATTAATTCCTTCTACTGAGATTTAATGTTCAGGAGCCGTCTGGTCTTCTGAAGGATTAGAAATGTCTTCAGTCGTGTCTCTTGAGCGTCAGACTGTAATTCTGTGCTCTTTATGAAACCAGATTTAGTTAAAACAATATTCACTGTATATACAGTAGGGCAGGGGTGTCAAACTCGTCCACATGCAGCACAATGCGATCTCAAGTGGGCCGGACCAGTAACATCACAGCATAATAACCTGTAAATAACCACAACTCCAAATGTTTCTCTTCGTTTTAGTGCAAAAAAAATACAAATACATTCTGAAAATGTTCAAATTTAATGGTCTATCTTTTTACAAAACATTATGAAACTGAAATTTCTTAATAAAAAAAGTTGCAATTTCAACAATATTCTGCCTCCAGTTTATAATTTACACATGTGTGTTACAACGTACAGATCACAGTGTACCTACAAAGGCACAACATTTTGTCGCAGGTATCTGGAACAGTATTTTACTTTATGATCAAAACAACACATTTTTACACTTTGCAAAGTCATCCCGCGGGCCGGACTGGACCCTCTGGCGGGCCGGTTTTGGCCCCCGGGCCGCATGTTTGACACCCCTGCCTTAGAGAAACACGACACCACTTTGTAGACCTGCATGACCTGCTTAATTAAAACATCACCTGTTATCAGGCTGTTTCTTCTGTCTCAGGTTTGATTGACTTTATTCTAATAACAAACAATATCAGCACAAACAGATTAATTAAAATGATTGTTGGGTGCAACCACGACTCGATTTATCATCGTGGAACAACAACAACCGACGCAGCATCTGGGATGCGTGATGATTGATAAAAAGACTGGTCCAGCTGTAAACACGGTGAGACACCCTCACAGGGTAGGAAACCAGTGAGTCATCAAACTGTGTTTACATGCGTGAACTTACGTTGGTGGTTCTGTGAGCTGGAACAATGAAGTCGGTCCCTGGCACCTCCTCTCTGTGTACATCATGGAAGTCATTAAATGTGGCATGCTTTGATTGGTCAGGCTCCAACAAGTACTCTGCCATGTCTCCCTGCCGACTCTTGGCAAGAGGTTTTGGCTCTATGATGCCTAATCTGACACCAAAGATAAAAAGATTGTGAAGTCATAAGCCCCCCCCCACACCTGAAACCTCCTTTCTGACACTCCAGTTCTTCACTGATCAACGACAAACTGCATCCAGTTTTGGAATCTTTGATTTCACAGCACTGATGGAAAATCCATGAAATTCTTCTTTCAGTGGGAACATTTTAATTAACTTCACAGACTTTCACTGAGAATTGAGTTGTTGCACCAGATGGAAGTAATCTGTGAGAGAAGGGTCGTGCTCTTATTCTAGTTTGTTAGTCAGATACAAGATCTCAGAGACGTTTCCACAGAAACAGACGGCTCTGCACAACTAATGTATTCACTCTTCAGTTCAACTTCTGGATTCTGCAATAAACACCTGATGTTATCCATCAAACTCATTCACTTACACAAATAAGTAATAATGAACCTAATAGCACAAAGAAAGATCTTCACTGATTTCAGGTTTTCATATGCAGTTCATTAAGGAAATGACATTTTCTAATGAAGGCACACAGCTCCTGCTTGATTAGTGCATGACTAATGCATGACTCATCATCTAATGCATGAATATATCATGAACTCCTGTGGCTTAATACAAAAACCTTGGTTTTATTGGATTACTGTACATTTAAAACCATCACTTATCGTTTGTTCATGAACCCGGAGACGTCGTCTTCCCATAACTGGAGTTACTTCTCTTCAAATTTGCTACAAATGAACTAAGTGGACAAAAGCCTTTCAGACTGCGATGCCTCCAGTCGACTTCTCGATGAGTAAAACATGATTTCTCTCGTCATGCTAAAGTATGATCCATGCAGACAGTACATTTGTAGTAATGTTTAAAAGCAGCTGATTTAATCGGAATTTCACGCTGTCACAATGTCCTATTCTGCCGTTTCTTTTGCCTTATTGGTCGTGCTGAGATTGTCCACCTCCTACATTTTGCTCTGTGCTTCCTGGGAACAGATGAAACGCTGGAAATAGGCACGGTGAAAAGATATGTGGAGAGACTGCGATACAGGGAAGAGGAGGATGAGTGAGAGGAACAGAGAAATGTCCAGTAAATTGGCGAGGAGGATCAACCATCCAGATCTAATATTGACTGTGGGTCTCTGGGCTCAGCAGACCTGAGCCTATCAGCTACAACATAACACACACTGGATTATTGGTGTGCATGGATGTGTGAATGTGTGTGTGTTTGATTATCTCTTGTAGCTCCACCAGCTCACTGTGTGCCACAATGACTTTCTGGCCTGCAGAGTTGAAGAAACTTTGATTTGTGAAGTTCTGTGTTTTTGAGTTCTTTATCTTACAACACAACGGCACTAACACCCATACACACCTTGAGCACATGAAGGGGTACTGTACATTGAAATCGATACACACACTACCACGACTGACATTTAAATACAAATTGCAATATTGTTCATATTGGATTGTGCAGCCCTCAATGAAGGATACGTTACATGACTTGACCTTCATACAGTTCATTAAACCTGCTGATCGATTCTGAAAACGATACCTTGTGAACCGCCAAATGGAAGTTTGTATTAAGCGCTGAGAGTTAAATTACTACTGTTACGACTTTATGTCTGGTAAGGCCCCGACACACCAAAGAGACATCAAAGAACTTGTGTCGACAGAGAAGTCTTGGCCACAAAGTTGCATTTGGACACATCGCAAAGACTTCAACGGCAAACAAGCACAAACTCAACTCAACACAACAAAGCAGACGACCGTTTTCACACAACTCTCGCTGAACCCTTTACTCCAGGTGGCCGCATCGTCGTGAAGATATCCGAGTATATGAACGATCAGATGGAGATGGAAAATGAAAAGAGTCTCTGCAGACGTTCTGCGGCAACAGCAGCACTTATGTGGAATAAATAGATTAAGTGTGGAGTTATGAGACACCATGGTGGGCCGCCAAAAAGAGAGCTCCACCTACGGGAAGTCAAAATCAATCATCGTCATCGTCAACAGAAATGTCACCCAACAATGAGCGCAGAGAAGTGGTGATGTAATGAAGGAACATGTCAGTGGATATGAAGGTATGCTCCGTGCGTCAGCGAACAGGCTAAGCGACGTGCCCCTCGTTAAAACACAACGCTCAGCACGGCTCTATTTCTGCAACGTGTCACACCTGCAACCTATTTTAAGTCAACACTGGTGTCCGTGACATTTCTGTTTTTCAATTCAAAATACAATTCTTTGCGATCCATCTGCCCCAGTTTGCTCGCTTGCTGACTGTTAGGAAGAGGTCTCGGCAGGTGCTACAGTAAACATGAGTCTCCATCATTCTTTAAATCCTCTTCCTCCTTTGATTCTGTCTTTGTGAGAGTTTGTGCGGGATTTCCAGGTTTGGAGCGCAGCCCTCACAAGAAGTCTTTAGAGGAGCAGTGATCATCCCTCTCAGCGTCGCCACAGGGTCTGAAAAAGAATCAAAACCTTCAACGCCATGTTCCTGCTGCTTGAGAACACAGAGTGTGTGAGAAGGGGGAAAAGATTGATGAGAAACTCCACACAGAACACTTTCCCAAGAGAACACATACAAATCTAGATCAGAAAGAGGAAGAGGAAAACAGCAAACATGCTTTTTTGATGATCCATTACTAACTCTTAATGGTCTTCCTTCATTTCTCTCCTTCTTCCTCCTTCTTTTTGTCAGATTGCATCAGCTGGCCTTTCCCGGGGCTGGTCTCTTGCTTTCAGATTGCACTACTCCCCAAAGGCCAGGCCTCCTCTATCATCTTCCTTTGTTTATCCCCCTTCTCTTGTCTGTCTTCTGCTCTCCTGGGTACCAACGTCTTGCCTCCGTCCTGTCATCTCAGGCCCTCCATCTCCTCTTCTTTCTCTTGCTTCCTGCCTCCAAAGACCCGAACCATGCCTCTGCTGTTCCTCCCGAAAAGAAGAAAGTTCAAATAAAAACTTTTACATGTGGAAAATGAGCCAGTGAAGCAGCTAAAAAGAGGATTCCACAAAATAAGGACAGTTTGTATCGCTCACAACATGGTGGTATGAAACAGAGAAGAATCAGTAAAGCACAGACACAGATACAGTTTAACAATTATTATTTTGTTGCACAACAAACAATAATAATGAGAACACTACCTGCTTCCAAGCACAGCCGAGTAGAGCTCCAACTGACAAAGAGAAACTCATCCTTATATAGGAGCTGTTCATGAACACACACTTTCTGAAACCCAACCTTTCAATCATCAACATTGACTTGTCCAGTCTCTATGGCGCCACAGCAATCTATGCCAGGTGGGGGTCATCTTCTCATTCCTTTGAGAGGCCCCCTTAACTTCCTTAGGGCTTGGGCCTCATGTTATGTCTTCAGACATGAACATATGGTATATATCATTAGTAAACTTAATGAATAAGACATTGATTATTAAGTCTATCTTAACAACGTAGGTGATTAAAATGGACCATCAACATATTGTTTCATTTGTTGTTTGTCGATGTAAAGAGAGTTTAAAGAGATTAACACACAATCAATTCTAAATATTAAACCTTAAAAATGCTCAAATATGCACACACGGAGGCTTTGCTCAAGTAATAATTGAGGCAGCGCATGACAAGAGAGGGAAACTTAGATCACGATGATGTGCACTGAAACAAGCGAAGACAATAAACTGCTGAGCTCACACAGATCCTCATCTCTGACAAACACTCTACGTTTCTCAATTTATTTTGATTTCATTTCTTCTCTTGTGTGCTTTAATGTTTGAACTTATCCTTTCCTCTCTCATCCTCTCCTCTCGTCCCTTCCCTCCTTTTTTCACTCTCCCCGCTAATTCCATCTTGCATGAGAAACAAAAAGCTCAATAATGGTAAAAAGTGCAGTGAGAGAAACAGACCGAGTGATCGGAGAGACACCTCACGAGAGAACACAAAGAGAGAGTTTCCATTTGATGTCTCATTTGTCCTGGTGGTGTGTTCATGCTGCCTCAGCCCTTCAGGTCTGTTAATGACCAGTGTTAATGAAACACACACACACACACACACACACACACACACACAGGAGTGCCTGATCTTCTACTGTCCCTGTATACACACAGTCTAAGAGCAGCAGGACCTCTGAGCATTATGGAACATGAAACGGGAAGAAACCGGAAGCTTTTAAGAGTCCGCACAAAGCACCAGTGTGTGTGTGTGTGTGTGTGTGTGTGTGTGTGTGTGTGTGTGTGTGTGTGTGTGCATTGTTTCCATGACTAAATCATGGCTGTTTTTTAATTGAACATTTGATGATTAAAAAAGGAAAAAAGTACAAAAGTCCAGGTGAAAGCAAACGTTCCATGTGGCTTGAAGTCCAAAACAGTGTGATAGGTGTAATTTATATGAAGACAAACACGAGAGCACTATGAAATGCATGGAAAATGAAATCCACGTGCCGGTGTGTGTGTGTGTGTGTGTGTGTGTGTGTGTGTGTGTGTGTGTGTGTGTGTGTGTGTGTGTACAGGTTGTTGTTGGCTCCAAGGTTTAACAGCACATGATCGCTGCTGCCCCTGAAGCACAGTTGTCGTCTGTAATGGGGACCGCAGGGAGAGGACAGGCGCAGGAAAACAGAGTGGAGAGAAAATGCTTGGGATACTGGGAACATGAATTAATGGAAGACAGAGGACGACAAGGATAGAGAGAGGGGGAGTGGGAGGATGATGGATTGAAGATTCAGAGAGGGAAAGAGGGGGGGGGGGAGCAGCAAAGACAGAAAGTGGAGAAAGTCTTGAATGTTACACGACAGATAAGTGAATGTTTATGGACCGGAGAGTCGATTAGTGCCGCTCACATGTTTGTCCAAAGCTGTCGTCTGCAACATATTCAATACTCAACGTTAATGACTTCTGTTCAGCGGCAGCGTCAGTGCAGGAAGGAGACGGACTCTTATACGTGAAGGTCCTTCTGAAGGATCGTGGTCCAACAACAGTTCTGCATCTCTCTACATTCAACCACAATGATCCTCTTCATAACGTTTTACTCTCCAATAACAATCATAGTTTAGTTGTTATTGAAGTTACACTGCATGAAGGCTCCAATATGATGAATACATACAGTATATCTCAAAAGTGAGTACACCCTTTAGATTTTTGCAAATATTCTGTTATATCCTTTCAGGGGATAACATTATCCTACTGAAACTTTGATATAACTTAAAGTAGTCAGTGTGCTGCTTGAATAACAGTATAGATTTATTGTCCTTTGAAAATTACTCAGTACACAGCTGTTAATGTCTAAACAGCTGGCAACAAAAGTGAGTACACCCCATAGTGAACATGTCTAAATTGTGCCCAAAGTGTCAATATTTTGTGTGACCACCATTGTTATCTAGCACTGCTTTAACCCTCCTGGGCATGGAATTCACCAGAGCTGCACAGGTTGCTTCTGGAATCTTCTTCCACTCCTCCACGACGACATCACGGAGCGCACGGATGTTGGACACCTTGCACTCCTCCACCTTCCTCTTGAGGATGCCCCACATGTGCTCAATTGGGTTTAGGTCTGGAGACATACTTGGCCAGTCCATCACCTTAACCTTCAGCTTCTTCAGCAAGGCCGTTGTCATCTTGGAGGTGTGTTTAGGGTCATTATCATGTTGGAAAACTTCCCTACGGCCCAGTTTCCGAAGAGAGGGGATCATGCTCTGCTGCAGGATGTCACAGTATATATTGGAATTCATGTGTCCCTCAATGAAATGCAGCTCCCCAGTGCCGGCAGCACTCATGCAGCCCCAGACCATGATGCTGCCACCACCATGCTTGACTGTAGGCAAAACACATTTGTCTTGGTACTCCTCACCAGGGTGCCGCCACACACGCCGGACACCATCTGACCCAAACAGGTTTATTTTGGTCTCATCAGACCACAGGACATGGTTCCAGTAACTCATGTTCTTGGATTCATTGTCTTCAGCAAACTGTTTGCGGGCTTTCTTATGCATCGGTTTCAGAAGGGGCTTCTGTCTGGGGCGACGGCCATACAAACCGATTTGATGCAGTGTGCGGCGTATGGTCTGGGCACTGACAGGCTGACATCCCACTTCTGCAACCTCTGCAGCAATGCTGGAAGCACTCGCACGTCTATTTTTGGAAACCAACCTCTGGATATGACGCTGAGCACGTGGACTCAACTTCTTTGGTCGACCCTGGCGAGGCCTGTTCCGAGTGGAACCTGTCCTGGAAAACCGCTGTATGATCTTAGCCACTGTGCTGCAACTCATTTTCATGGTGTTGGCAATCTTCTTATAGCCAAGGCCATCTTTGTGAAGCGCAATAATCCTTTTTTTCAGCCGCTCAGAGAGTTCCTTGCCATGAGGTGCCATGTTGTCCAGCATTCAGAGAGAATTGTGCCCAAAACACCAAATTTAACAGCCCTGCTTATCAATTACACCTGAATCCTTGTAACACTAACGAGTCACATGACACCAGGGCGGGAAAACAACATCATTGGGCACAATTAGGACATGTTCACTATGGGGTGTACTCACTTTTGTTGCCAGCTGTTTAGACATTAACAGCTGTGTACTGAGTAATTTTCAAAGGACAATAAATCTATACTGTTATTCAAGCAGCACACTGACTACTTTAAGTTATATCAAAGTTTCAGTAGGATAATGTTATCCCCTGGAAGGATATAACAGAATATTTGCAAAAATCTAAAGGGTGTACTCACTTTTGAGATATACTGTATGTAATACAGTATGTTCTGAACAGTTGCATACAGTATGAACAACAAACACAATCTCATGACAACAATGTTGATATTGGACAATTTGGCAAAACTATGGATTTACATTTTTTCTACAACATGTGCACATGGAGGGTATGCATACAGTTAATGAAAGATCACAGGTATGGCACACACACACACACACACACACACACACACACACACACACACACGCACACACACACACACACACACACTCACACACACACACACATACTGTTTAGGATGACAATACAACACTTGGAGTTCGGGAAAGATTGTTACATTTGTTGTTTGTTACAGAGATGCAACTCTGGCTTTCTGCATAAGAAGAGAGATGCATCCATCCGCTCTCCTGACCTCCAAACTGTCCGTCCTCGCTGCACAAAGCACACACTCCCCGGGGCACAGCCACTGAACGCATTGGACATACAAAAGCATTGCGAGGTGCATATTTGTACAATATGGAAGTAAATCCAAGGTAGACTGCGGTGAAGGCGAAACAAGAAAAAGAAACCTTATTAATTCATTTAGAAATACCCATGTGTCCTTTGCACAGCATTCAGACAACTTAAAACAAGGAAGCCAGGCAAACAATAAGTGTTAATTTAGCAATAATGGCGTATATAATGGAGCCACTAGTAACACAAATACATATGAAATAGAAAAAGCACCTCGTACCAGTAGCAGCAGCAACCTGCAGTCCATCAGCCGCTTCAGACACACACATTCAAACTAGAACCAAATGAAATTCCTTCAGTCCCTTAGAGGCATAATAAGCAAAACAAACTTGCATTCCAGAGCGAGCAAGAGAAGAAAGTATAGGAAGGGAATTTCAGAGCATAAGCAAATAATGAAATAAGAGTGAAGCGGTAACAAAGAGGCAAAAGGCAAATGGAAAAAAGTCTTAAGTAATGAGGGAATATGGCCAGAAGCAGGAAATAGAGCCAGAGTGGTTGAGGGAGAGGAAAAGAAAAGTTTTAGACATACTGAGACCTGGATAATTAGCCTGTGAGGCACAGGAGTCTTCACTTAAATCACCATACTATGCCTTATTAGCTCAATACGGCTCCCTTTGGATCCCTGCAGTACAGACACACATCTCATATCCTACCTCTCACTAGCAAAGTTCAGCTCTCAGGTTCAATTTACAGCCTTTGCCTTCACTCTGGAGTCGGTCGAGCGATAAATCCTGAGGTTAATCTACAAACCTGGAGTTTCAGCCTGGTTCCAGACCTCTCCATCAACACACAAGCTATTCAAAGGAACACCTGAAGGATCACAAAGTATTTTTAAATGCATTATTGAGGGGGCTGCACACGGGAGGAGGAGATTGAGGAATAGCCTACGCTCGCTTTTTCATGAACATCTGATTTAGTGAATATCTCACAACGAGGGAGTTAACTCGACAGGAGCCGGAGTAATGTGGTCATGGTGGTGGAGCTTTAATCTGTAAACACTTTACTAAGAGTGCAGGTTCATTTCATACTCTTTAGAACGACACTGAACTGGAGCTACTGTTCTGGATTTAAGAGCGTTTGCCTTCGGCAGTAGGGATATTAAGAAGAATAGATAACGCTGCATTTTGGTCAAGTGTGAAACACAGCAGCTTTAAAGCCAGCGACATGACGTCAGATCGATATGATCACATCGTCCTGGGTCTGCTCCAAGCTGACTTCATTGCTGTCACCTAAATGTGGAAGCTTTCGACCTATGTTGAAGTTATTGCATCTGGTTGAATGTGTCACGTTATGTTTGTGAGAGACGATGTTGTGCTTTGCTGGTGAGAATGAATATGAGGGAAGGAAAATATCAAATCAGAAATGGTTGAATACCAATACAATAATGACAAAGACACACCTAATATTCTCTTTTTCTAAAGAATGTGATTGCACATTCTGTAATGTTCCTTGGTTTGTGTTGTCCCTGTTGTTGTGAATGTGTTGTACCTGTGATGATAAACCTTCTTCTGAATTACTGTAGAAACAATCAGGTGCAAACATGTGAGCTAAGTGAGGAAACGTATAAAGCTTTAGAGAAAACTTGGTGACTAAACATTTTTGGAGCATAAGAAATTCAATTATGTATAACAAACAGGCAGCGCTCCCTAATGAGTGTGCTTCCAAATTGCATCCATGGATGTGCCTAGAATAACCTTTTTAAGAGAATCCATTTGATGGTAGAAGCCGCGTTCGGCCTGCTGGGGCACCGCACATGGAAGTTGCCATTTCAAATCCGAAACAAGATGGGAACCAATTATAAAGTGAAAGTTAATGAGACACATTTTCTTCTCCTTCAGCTGATAATTGTCCCAGCAGAGCTGCGTAGCTTCCAACAGCAGAAGACTGGAGTTGTAGGTCGAGGCTCCTATGGGAGGAAGGGTGTGCTATACATTTTAAGGGTGTTTAGCTAAGCGTTCCCCGCTCAAGATAAATGCGGTGAACATATAGGATTCTGACACGTATGCTGTCATCTTGGTTTAACATGACACTTAAATCCATCCAAACATGTCAAAAAGCCATCTTCTTATTCCAAATACATTAACCTTGCATGGTTAATCGCTGCATCGACACCTCTGGATCCCATTCAGTTAAATGGCAGCAGATTGCTATAAACCGGTTGAGTGACATATATTGCTTTTAATTTGAACATACATTAAAAGATGCACCAACTGACAGACTCATCGCCAAGTAGCACAAGCGATCAAAGACACGCTGGCAATAAAATGATTCGCCAGGCCACATGCAGAAACATGTACATACATTTAAATATTTCTGCACAAATGACCCAGAACATCTTGAAGAGAAAGAGAGTAGGTCGCTGTAGAACATGTTTACAAAGGTGGATTGTCATGGTAATTGCACATGAGTGAGTTGGGTCATTATTTCTAATATTAAACATTTCACTGGTGTTAATTTAATTTGGATCCCCACAATAAGGGTGATATGTTCGGGTTTGCAGCCTTTAAATCATATCTGCACACCATCTAGGCATGAGGTGCATACAAAATGTCTCTTTGAAATCAGATTTCTAGGTATATCTAGTTTCTGAACATATGATCTGTGTGTGTGATCTGTTTTCATTTCTACTCAATGGGTGAAAGTCAGAGTCCACAAAGCAGTGGGCCGGGCCATGGGACCGACTGGGACCAAGGAAACATGTTTGTTGCCAGCATCACAGTTGCCATAGCAACACAATACCTCTTTGACATGGTTAAAAGGGTCTTGAGTCATGAGGAGCGGAAATGTGTGTGTCTGTGTTTCTGTGTGTGCGTGTGTCTGTGTGTGTGTGTGTGTGTGTGTGTGTGTGTGTGTGTGTGTTTGTGTGTGTGTGTGTGTGTGTGTGTGTGTGTGTCATGACATCATGGCAGTTTAATCTTTAGAAACACAACCAAAGATTTGATTTGATGGATGTATGGATGAATGGATGGATGGATGGGTGTATGGATGGATGATTGGATGGATGATTGGATGGATGATTGGATGGATGATTGGATGGATGATTGGATGGATTTGTTTTCTTTCTTTTAGAGACATTAAAGCTCATGGAATCTCAAACTAAGATCCACTTACCTCTTATAAAGATGACATATGTTGCCACTTGGCATTTAACCTCCTTTCCCTGACTCATACTTGTTCATGGGAAATATTAAAATGTTGTCATGTGAACTGAAAACTGCACTTAATATCAGTGGCTACCCATAATTCCTTGCATCATTAGTAGGACTTGGTGTTGTTTTAAAAAATGACGATACCAGTACCAACACCAGTACCCTTAAAGTGATCTATAGAGTACTTCATTTGCTAACTTTCTCTTTCTACTTCTTTTGTTATGAGAATGGAAGCATTCAGTCGCTTAAAATGCCACAACCACACATCCAAAAATCATTTGGATACGGAGGCGTCCAAATGATTCCTGAACAATCCTTCCAGATTTTAGGTATTTATTTTTAATAAGACGCCTCGAAAGTGTTGGTGGTATGTCGACACGCTGCACTCAACTTCCCCATAGCACAGACTGTCTGGGTAGTAGCCGCCGCGGTGGTGGACCAATCACGCGCTGCATTAAATCGAAGAGTGCTTGCAGTGACTGGCTGTGAGGAAAGCATTACAAATTGTAAATCTGAGAACAAAAAGGATGGAATGCAGGTATCTTCTGACTGGAAAACCTTTGAGACTACTTGGTAATGGGTTACTTTGGTCGATACCTTAAATGTATTGCATTGTATAGTATAGCCAGACCTGATCGTTGGACTCTAGATTCAATCCACTACTGAAAGTCATAAATCATGCGTTATGAGGCTTCCTGTCTTTTACTTTATTTAACCAGGTACAAGTCTCATTGAGATTCAAAGAACTTTTCAGGAGAGACCTGGTACCAAGAGGTCAGAACAAAACAAAACTATCAAATCAGAATCCTGATTCCTCCAACAGTTCAAAAGAAACATAATCCCACGTGGACAAAGAGATTTAGAGACTTTTATTTTCCATTTTCTGTCGGAATGCAGAGACTCAGCAGGTTCTGAATGATCCTAAATCAGCTATTCTTACTTTGTGATGTGATGAGTGAGACTACGTCCTGATCTGCTCACAGTACACAGTAAACCCCGAGTGTTTGTAGCGCTGCATATCAATCTGTCTTTTTGTTTTGCAGCATGCTGCTGTACAGTTTGCGTGTGTGTGTGTGTGTGTGTGTGTGTGTGTGTGTGTGTGTGTGTGAGTGCATGTACAAGTTTTTTTTTAGGTGTCTACAGTGTGAGGCCATTATTATTCACCTTGTGCTACACCTGCCACATGCTTGATTATCTTCCAATCTCCTTTGTATGTCACAGACACAGACACAGACACAGACACACACACACACACACACACACACACACACACACACACACACACACACACACACACACACTTCATTCCTTTTCATTGTGTGTATGGCTTCCTTCGTTGTGGCCCTCTCATCCCTGCTCCCTTTCTTTCCTAACCTTTATCTCACCTTATTTTTTGTATCACTCTTCCTCATCAACTCTCTCTACTTCCTCTTCTTCTCTCTTCATTTCTCTCCTTGCCTTACTCTCGTACTTGCTTTCTTTCTGTCTCTTCTTTATCTTTCTCCCTTTCACACTAAACAAAAAATCATCCTTTCGCCGCCTGGAAAGAAATCCGGATGTATACGTGTAATGAGAAAGTTTAAGTCCCTCAAACAGGATTGTACCATAACGTGCACAGAGCTAATCTGTTACAGTGTGAATGTGTGTCTGTATCTGTGCGTGTGCATCCATATGTATGTACGCTTGTTTTTCAGTCTGCATGCATTTGCATATCTTTGTTGAGGAGTGTGTGTCCGTATTTGCATTTACTGTCATTAAGCTCTCTGTTTGTCCTCTGGCTGTTTTAGTTAAAGTATGGAAAATGTTCCTTTACTAAAAGTGAAAGAAGGAAAAGATTACTTTGTTATGTTTTTGGTTTATTAGTTTGTTTGCACATAGCCCAATTAAACTCAACCATGATGATTCTGAGCTTCAGGTCGCTGTAACTCTACTCGGCTGTTGTGGTTATTGCACCAGTTACAGGATAGTGGTAATAGAAATGCAGGATAATGTAACTTAACCATCACTTTCAAATCATCATTCCTTAGTTATTAGCTGGAGTGGGAACCAATCTAGTTCTCAATCTCGATTAACTGGACTGCAGTTCTGGACACAGATCTCTAGATCTACTTTCTGATTAATAATCATCAGTAATGTGGATGTGAATTTGTATCCAATCATGTGCTGAAGGTCCTGGTCTCATGACGCCAGCAGAACTACATCACAGACTTCAAATTCAAATAGCTTTGCTCAAAGATGGCCAACACAATCTAACTAAAGGCGTAAAGGCCTCAACGTTTACACAAATCTCTAGAAATGTGCATGGAATCAACATTTCCCAGATTCTAGTTATTAAGAAACAGTCCAATGTCAAAGCATACACGTATAACAGTGAACATTTCCAACTCACCACATGTTCCTGCTCATCTCACAACTCTCTCAGTTACTTCACCTGGTCCCCTCTTGTCCTCAACACATCTCCATCTCAACAATGAGTCCTTTATATGCCTGATTATGT
>NW_021166920.1:482500-500000 GCF_900634415.1 Cottoperca gobio | reverse complement strand
CGGATACTAACAACCGAGAGAACCGTGGAGACTTAAGCTGCTTTATAACATCCCGTATAAGTGGCGCCTTCTCTAAAGCACTTTGTGTTTTAGCGAAGTGAAAAGAGTATTCAACCTTTACTCAGTGTTATGCTTTTGTACCTTCACTGGCTCACTGTCACTGGTCACTAAAGCTTTGCTTTCCTTAATTACAGCGAGCACAATCGGAGTGTTTGTGGGGCCACGGTGGTGGTTGTTGTGCCGTTACAGATGGTGGCATGTTAAAGAGTCTGTTTGCATCTCACAGCAGCCAGCTTGTCTATTTTTTATACTTTCCATTTAAGAATGGCTGCCATTACAATGTGCAGCGTGAGCCCATTCATCCAATGCAGCAAAGACATCTGTTTCCTGCCACCGAGCTGAAAGGTGTTGGGTGGCAGTTGGTTCTGTAAACACACTTTGCAAGCATTTACTAACCGCCATAACAAAACATGATTTAGAGATTCGTGTTTCTTCTCCATGGTGTGGAATAGGTACATGGAATAATCATTGTTTCATAGTAGCAATGGTCCTAAAGAGATGGATCCTCCATGATGTACGAAGTGTGTTCTTAACAATGTAGCTTCCTGATTACACAAACTAATGTTATCGCTGATTAGCTGCTCTGGGTTTTACTGCGATCAGCCAACTTTTATTAAGTTAACCAGGTGAAGGTCATTGACCTTTGACCTGCCTGTGAATGGCTTTCCAATGGCTCTAATCGAGATGAATGAACAAACAGATGGTGCACTATTTATGGTCTTCATAACCTTCATCTCTGAAAGGACCTCCGTCTCTGTTTGAGAGCCAGAGAAATGCTGGTTTTCGATCCTACAATCTTAGCCGCCGCTAATTTATTAACTTGGAAACACCCGGTGTAAATCAGCCTCGGATTAGATGCTGCAATGAGAACCAGCAGGTTTCTCGGTCCCAAAGTCTCAGAGGAACATCCTCTGGCTAAGAGCTGCACGGGCGAGGGTAAAACAAGAAGGATACACATGTTACACAGAGAGAAAGAGAGAAAGAGATGACACAAAGAGAGGTAAGCAGTGTTCTTCTAAACCTTGAAACACCTTTAGTAGATTTCTACAAATACTAGGATTTTTTAATCACCAATCACAATCCAGCTACATCTGAGCTCAGCTTTCTGAAGCAAAGTAATATTCCAGTCTTTCTCTTACTTAGTATTCCTGTGAATTACAGTACCTTCACCTTGTGTGCAGGAAGTAGGAGCAAAGCAGGAAGTAACATTGTGAAGGTTTGGGTGTTGGATGGACATCATGCCTTGACTCATGTGAGAGTTTATAGTTTATATTTTTCAATAGTTTATATGCCATAAGCCTTAACCATGCACATACTGTATATGGACGTCACAAAGATTGTCCGGCATTTAGCAAGAATCCATCACTATCAACATTCTTGTCTGCCGATAGTATTGACCCGTCTGACTGTAAACTAAACACAGACTATAGACTATAACTGACACAACTTTATTCAAACTTTATTCTCACATTTAACCCGGAGCAAAGCTGTGTTTTCCCTCTTCAGCTGATTCCCTCTTTAATTAAGATAAGTAGAAATGAGAATGTGAGAAAGGGCAAAGGCACGAGGAGGAAGAAGATTTAGGGACAGATCAGAAGAGGAGAATAACAAAGCTGTTTACTTGGTATTTCTATCTCTTCAATGCTTCGTCTTAATGCCGCAGAAATGGAATCAAAATGAGATCAAGAGAAGCAGGAAGACAGATGATATTAAAGAGAGAAGAGACGGAGACGGACTGAAGCGATCTTATCACAAACAAAGGATTCCATATTGATTATAATGAAATCCTGTGTTTGTCATCTGTTGATGCAATAATGTCATTCTGGATTGGAATAAATAAACTTCTATAATATGCTTGGTTAACTCAGGTTCACACACACACACACACACACACACACACACACACACACACACACACACACACACACACACACACTTATACTTGAAACAAACCACCTCATTATTTCCTTGTTAATCAGTTGTGTGCATTAAGCAGATCCTTGAATCAAATATTCACTTAAACAGATTAAACTGGATAAAATTGATAGAGAGAGAGAGAGAGAAAGAGAGAGACAGAGAGAAAGACAGGCAGACAGAGAGACAGACAGGCAGACAGAGAAAGAGAGAGACAGAGAGAGACAGAGAGACAGACAGGCAGTCAGAGAGAGAGAGACAGAGAGAGAGAGAGAGAGAGAGAGAGAGAGAGAGAGAGAGAAGAGAGAAAGAGAGACAGACAGACAGACGGAGAGAGAGAGAGAGACAGAGAGAGAGAGACAGAGAGACAGATAGGCAGACAGAGAGACAGAGAGAGACAGAGAGAGAGAGAGAGAAAGAGAGACAGACAGGCAGACAGAGAGAGAGAGAGACAGAGAGAGACAGACAGACAGACAGACAGATGGAGAGAGAGACAGAGAAAGAGAGAGACAGAGAGGTAGAGAGGTAGAGAGGTAGAGAGAGAGAGACAGAGAGAGAGAGAGAGAGAGAGAGAGAGAGAGAGAGAGAGACAGACAGGCAGACAGAGAGAGAGAGAGAGACAGAGAGAGAGAGAAAGAGAGACAGACAGGCAGACAGAGAGAGAGAGACAGAGAGAGACAGACAGACAGACAGATGGAGAGAGAGACAGAGAAGAGAGAGACAGAGAGGTAAGAGGTAGAGGTAGAGAGAGAGACAGATAGAGAGAGAGAAAGAGAGACAGGCAGACCAGAGAGAGAGAGAGACAGAGACAGACAGACAGACAGACAGATGGAGAGAGAGACAGAGAAAGAGAGAGACAGAGAGGTAGAGAGGTAGAGAGAGAGAGACAGAGAGAGAGAGAGAGAGAGAGAGAGAGAGACAGAGAGACAGACAGGCAGACAGAGAGAGAGAGAGACAGAGAGAGAGAGAAAGAGAGACAGACAGGCAGACAGAGAGAGAGAGAGACAGAGACAGACAGACAGACAGACAGATGGAGAGAGAGACAGAGACCCATTAGAAAAACAAGCTTTTGGATGGTAATCAAGATAAATCCGGGCTGTGGCGACGCTATCAGCAGAGAATCTTGATTGTTCAGCGAGCAGTTAGGAGCCAGGAGAGTGTTTGAAAATAGAGATGAGGCGCTCCCAAACTTCTTATCTTGTTTGTGTGTGAGAAGTGGAGGGAAGCGTCCACCTGTGACGACAGTCGGGGATTACAGGGACAGAATCCTAATGGGACAAATTACATAGACGGGTGATAAGAAGGCACACTGATACTGGAGCGCTCCAAGTCATGAGGATCCATAAAAAAATGAAAGAGCTGAACAGTAAAGTTCTGATGACGGTTTGTTTGGTCCTCAGCGGAGTGAGAAAGTTCTCTTGTGATGCTCTGAATACAATGGATTCTGATCAGCTGATGGAGACCAGTCGCCGATGTTTGTGAGGAAAACAGGTAAATATCAAGTAGGCAGCAGAATGAACACATAAACTTCTGTTTTTAAATGAAGGAATTATGCAACCAACAGAAATAACATTGCCAAATGATAGAAGTGTTGGCAAAGACACTATAGCACCTTTTTATTTTGCTATAACAAACAGTTCAAGGAGGCTTTGACTTTGTTATTTACAGGTGTCAAGTTGTCGAGAGCTTCAGATTAAACTGGGTGAGATTAGTTTATATAAAACATCAGTTTTGTTTAAACACCATTTCAATGTTTTGACTACTCACTGAAATATAGTTATTGAAATCCTCGAGTTAAAATTAGACGTCAAACCTCTAAATAAAAGCGTTCTGGAATGTAACAGGCGTGAGTTTTTGTTTGCTTTCTTGCTACTCAAGTCGTCGATTGACGTTTGGCACAAACAGCATTTGTGGTTTCATGTGTAGACTTTAGATTGATGGAGTGAACGCTCTTACCGCGATGCCGGTACTGTGGTTCTGTGCAGCGCAGCCATGAAGACGAGGCCTGTAAACAAAGGTCACATGGACTCACAAGTCACTGGGTTATTGGCAGAGGTTTGTTAACCTGTCATCCTGCCTGCTTTGACATTTCCACAGTGAGGGGGAGTCAAACTCAATCCGATTCCATGTCTTGTAACTCAAGCTAAGCGTGATTGACTTACAAGCACAATTCCTCGGGAAGCTTTAACCAGAAGAGAACACAAAGAAATAGAATGAAATCAGCAGCTGTCAGGATTTTACTTTACCCTCAGTTGACTTTCCAAGAATCAAGAACGGATTGATTTCGTTTGTCAGCATCTAATATGTTGGTTAGGGTTAGGGTTAGGGATAGGGTTAGGGTTAGTCCGGCAGTGGCTCAGTCAGTAGGGGCTTGGACTGTGAGCCGTAGGGTTGCAGGTTCAAGTCACCAACCCAACCTAAAAAAATGGAATGTGACTGCTACTTGGAGAGGTCCCAGTTCACCTCCCTGCCGTGGTGGCCTTGAGCAAGGCACTGGACATCCCCCTTCCCCCCCTCACTCCCATTGCTCCCTGGGCACTGTACATGAGCTACCCACTGCTCCTAGTACTAGACTGCTGGTACTAGGATGGGTTAAAAGTAGAAAACACTCTGTATTCCTTACTTGGTACGGCCTGAAACGTTGCTGGTATTGAACCTGTGTGTTGTCGATCACTGAACCAAAGTGCAGCAATGAAGATGCTCAATTTAACAACTTGTACTTCCTCAGCTTTCTTTTCCCAATAAACTGCTGCCTTCATAAACATTAAATACATTATGTTCTGTGCAGCATTCTTCCAAAAGAGAAACCTTCTTCTTGGAGTTCTGATCAACTTTCAAAACTGGGCATAAAGTGCAAAAAAGAATATTTACACACAAATCCATCACAGTATTAATATTAGTGGGTAAATGGGTGTTTTTTCGACCAGAAAGTTGGACCATGATTGATGGGAGCTTTAGTCTTTGTAGTCTTGAACACATTTCTCTGGTTCCACTTTTCAGCTGCCTCCTCGGAAACTTCCCCAACTGAAGATGTCTGACATTCAATCATCCATTTTCCCTCTGTACATCTGCACTCCTCCTCCCTAACAATCTATAACGTAGGTTTTATGATGAATGCACAGGACACTGTTTTGTGGACAGTGTCCCAGTATTTATGTCCAGATGTATTCAGCGCTGCCTGTGATGTATTTAACTCCTTACACACTCCTCCTGTCTCTGTTCTGCTGCAGGAGCTCATTACTTACTCAGCCCAGGTGTTACCAAATGCTGTCATACCCAAGTGCAAGTGTGCACACAGGTAAGTGTATACACACATGTTCCTGCACACATTGGTTTTAGATTCCTTGCTTCAATGTTTTCTCTGCCTGCATCTGTTGTTATACTTCTGATTGTGCAGTTTAGTCACAGAGGACACTTTTATTAAAGAAGCAAGTTTTGCAACACCAGCAACTTCTTTCTTTAGTGGCCATGTGAAGGCAGATTGGCCTGTAATTGACGTGAACAATACTGTCACATGTTTACATCAGAGAAGCTTCTGGCCTGAGCTGAGTGCACAATATGAAGCGTCTGATCCACGGAGGCCACGCCAGGCCCGGGTCGTGATCATGCTGTCTGATGTCGGCTGTCCAACAGCATCACATTTAGAAGATGTTGTGAGAAAATCAAAGAAGACGAACAATAAGCAGCTCCACAGAGTTCACAGCAATGGTGTTTAAAAGTCAAATATTTAAGCAGCCTGGAAGGTAATCACTGATTCCTGGAATGAATCAACAAACCCATCAAACCCCCGCAGATAAAGGACGTGCTTTGTCCTGTGGGGGAGTAATAATTGTGCTAATATCCAGCGGTTAAAGCAGGGTTTGGGCAGTGAGGTGTATAATTATCTAAAGCAAATTTGGCCAAAGTTCAGAACATCATCAGCGTTTATTTTATGTTATGAAGGCCACTTTACTACCGCCTGGTATGCACCAAAGATAAGATCAGTACACTGCGCCACACTGGCTTGCTCAGTTGTGCAGTATTATTACAACATCATGTATTTATCAATACTTTGTATGATATAATATAGCGTACAAAAGCATTCAAACAGCCGAGGTCCACAGAGATCATCATGATACACACGTTAATAACTTCATTTAGACAATTCCACACAGAACAGTTGTGAAATCTAGTTCATCAAAGTTGTCAGTGTTATTTTTGTTCATAAAAAAGTATATAAAATATATTTCTTGGTTTCCTGAGCTGTACGCACCATATCAGGAAAACAGCAGCAGCACAATGTTCACAATCAGGAGGACTCAGAGAGACTTCCTTCAGTTAAAGTTAACAATGCCAACAACACAGCTTGGGAGAAAGAAACAAGGAGATATTCCGGTGCGAGCAGATTGACTGCAATGTTTCTCCCTGATTGCTGAGCGTGTCGACCGCTGGACAAAATGCCACTTAGCAGCATAATGAGCAGCAGCAGCTCCAGTCTACATGATGCGTTCAGGAACAGCGCTGTTAAGACGTAACCTGCATTTTGGCAATGCCCCGTACACAATCACTGTACACTAAAATACACTTCAGCTCGCAGCTGTACATGAAGCTCCAGTAGAAAGCAAACCAGCTGTACTGATTAAAATAGAAGCGTGACTAACGAACACACGTGAAACTCTGCTTGTGTAGCTAAAAGGCTAAATGTGTTTAATGCTGCTTTGAACACTTAGTCAGGTTTTTGGTTTGGTTTTATTTCCGGCTCATTTGGAGACGTGTGGTTTCCCCCAGTATGGAGCTCATCCATCCGTTCTCTTCTCCAGCCAATTTACCGCTTTTCTTCTTCTCACTCTTTGTTCGATCCTCACGACCCATACCTCCTCCGTCGTTACCTTGCCATACCTACGCTTCATCCTTGGCTAATGAAGTGGTGGGACAAGAAAAGATGGAGAATAGAATACAAACATGAGGAGAAAAGATGGAGCAGTAGTGAGGGGATTGAAAAGAGTGAGGCCAGTTTGAGCTTTCTGAGAGGGAGAAGCAGAGAGTTTGATGTGAGTCTGCGTAATGATGTGTTCTAAAGAGAAAACGCAGCCTGCATCACAACTTTTGTGGAGCTGTTTCCTTTAGAACAGGGGTCGGGAACCTATGGCTCGCGAGCCATGTATGGCTCTTTCGATAACGCAATATGGCTCGCAGACAATTTTGAGCTGACATTTAACATGATTAACAAGTAATAAATAATTATACTGTGTCATTTTAAAGTAAAACATTTAGCAGCCGATTTGTTTTTAGTTCTCCCCTCTCCTTTCCTCCGCTCTGTTTCTGGCTGTAGGTTAAGGTGTGTTCACACGTGTATGTGTAGGGGGCGGAGCCCCGCCCTTCGCGAAACCGAGCAGAGGAGAAACTGCACAAAGCAAGCAGTAGACTGGGGGGGTCAAACTCAATCACAGAGAGGGCCAAACACGGTCCACATTTATTGAACAGGATACACATGTTGGATAAAGTGCAAAAAGATATGGAACATATTTAAGTCAACTGCAGACGGATTGTTGAGCAGTTCAATTAAAATATCTGAGCTGCAAAGTCGCTCAGTTCATCAGCAGAATGCTGTCGGGAACACAGCGGTGGAGATGTTTGTCAGTGTTTGGAAACACGTAGTGACCAAAGTTTCCTTCTGCATCAGAGTCTCCCACAGGCAGCTCGGCTTATAAAGCTCTCACTGCATCGTACATGTCCGTGGTCACACGGCCCTGAAGCTGCAGGTTTAACAGTGAGATGCTTCGTTATGTCGCACAAACAGTCCCGCTCGCATCGTCCCAGAGATCTGTGGTGTTTTTCCCTTTGCTTTCCAAAAACTTTCATTTCATTCACACATTTAGATTCTTCCTCGAATGTCTTTCCCCGTGGTTGTGCCATGCATTGATTTAATTACCAGAACCAGCGGGCCAGTTATGACAGACATATGATATTTTCTCGCGGGTCGGATATAATTACCTTGAGTTTGACACCCGTGCAGTAAACACTGAAATGTGCACATAAATGAGATAAATAACGTAAGCGCTTAGTTTATTTAATAAAAGAGCACGTGTTCAATGAAACACTGATACTGCTATTAGTACTCGGAGACGTGTTATTCTTAAAAAATCCACGCGTTCAAATGTATTAAATATATGGCTCTCAAGGAAATACATTAAACAATATTCGGCTTTTATGGCTCTCCCAGCCAAAAAGGTTCCCGACCCCTGCTTTAGAAGAACAATAAGAAAGGATCCTTTCTGAGGGTTACAAGGAGATCATTGTGGAAGAGTTCATTTAAAATGAGCAAAAATCTGAAACTAACCTCTTGGCACAAAGCAAAATGGAGGACGGCCGTTGAATGCAGGAAAACAGGGACATGTGATCTGCTCAATGTGTGTATAAACGCTGGCAGAGGAACACAGACGTGGACTGGCAGCTTCTCTGGATCTCTGTCCGCAGACAAATAGAAAAAGCAGGAAGTGACGCTATAACTACAATGCAGTAGTAAGACGCGTGTACTACTGGTAAAGAGTGTTGAACACAGTATGACTAACTTACATGATGGTATATTAAACATGTGATGTGGAGCCCACTGAACAATCTGAATATTATAAAGAACCAACTCATGTGAAAGCCAACCGTGCTCCAATATGCAACTTAACCAAGAGTGACACTTTAAAACTCAAGTAGGAGACATCGTGCATGCAGTAGTTAAAACTTTTGAAGAGTTTATGTAATTTCAAGATTTCAAAAACCATATCGACACCAATTATCCGTCAAAGCAGCATTCTTATTACATGTCCAGAAATATAGAGGGCATCTTTAAAGACAGTGAGAGAGGGTCCGTGTTGAATGAGATGTGTGATTACAGTGTCATTGTGTTTGGTGACTGCAGAGAGTAACTCAAAATCATAAACGCTCCTCCAAATTACATTTACATTTTATAGGTTTTAAAGCATCTGAATGTTATCAGGACTTTAAAAGCCAGTTTCAGAAGTTATCACTACCAGTCTAATGCTAAAGAGTGGGCAAACTGTGTATACCCGCACGCTGTGAAGGTGAAAGTGAAACGCTGAAGTTTTTAACGTTATGTAACTTAAAATAACTGTTTGGGTTTTACATGGGACACAAATATTGGTGACCTCAATGAAAGTCATGTGTTTATTTGACCCATTCATCCACACAGACCTCCACCCTATGCAGACTTTGTCGCTCTTTATACACCTGCATTCCTCCTTCCCTTCCATCAGAAGTACAAGGGGTCACTAGAGGTCGGCTTCCTCTCGTACTCGTGTCGATGATCAACGGCCGAACCTTCTTCTAGGTGCAGCAGGCCCCTTCTAACCCATATCTATGTGGCTGATAACCACGGGTAACATTTGAAGCGGGTGCTTCTTGCTAACAAGAAGGCCAAAAATGTAAGGATCATTTTAAATAATGAATGTTAATAATAGGAGGATTTGGGGAAAAGCTGAAAGAAAAATGTCTCCATGAGATGGACACACTCCCTGAGCACATATCACAGAAGTGACAACACATGCCTGCTGCGGTCAGTGCAGCAGTGTCCTCAGAGAGGGACGGACACAGAGGAGGGAGAGAAGACAGGGACAGATGAAACAACGAGTATTTGATGTGTAGCTTTTGGGAATTAAAGCAAACGAGGGGAGGAAGTGAAATGTGACACGGACTGACGCGGTCCAAACCTAAAGGGGAAACATACAGTAGCTTTAATTCTCTGCCTATTAGAGAGACTGGAAGCAGAAGTCACAAGTTCAAGTCCTGCAGAGGACAACAATCCGTTCTTGTAGAAGGCCTTAGAGCAGATTCCTAAAACAATCAGAGAAATACGGGTACAATTAATCAAGCTGCCAGTTAATTTAATATACTGACTGGAGGACGAAGAACTCGATGGGTTTACGAGCTGCTACACTCTGGTGATACCAACACTGTGCTGTAGCGTTGCAGCTGGAGATGGAGGGAGGAGAGCAAGTGAGAGGAGATAGCGAGGGACGGTTTGTCCTGTCCTCCTTCTCGTCATTGGGGAAAATGTATGCAGTCTGTAGTGTGTAACGTCTGAACCAAACAGAGGAGAGAAGGAAGGGCAGATGGAGATTGGAGAGAGAAGATGAAGGAGATGAAACGAAAAGAGGGTGCGAGAGGAGAGACAGTCGAGAAAAGTCGAGAGAAAGCTGTGACAGATTTGTGGCCGCAATGAGGCGTGAAGCCACGGTGGAGGAGGAGGACGGGAGAGAAGGAGAGAGAGAGAGGGAGAGAGAGGATGACTTTTAAGAGATGGAGAACAAACGTGAGGGACACAGAGAGCGAGGCAGAGGGGATAAAGGGATGAGAGGAGAGCGGAGGAGCGAGAAGCGAAGGGGATTGAGTCGAGTGTGTGAAGTCAAAAGCTGCTGAAAAGTGTTGCAAAGTTGCGTAACACCCCCGATTTCTCTTCTAACAGGGGGGTGGTAGGAAATGCAGTACATTGGCCATATTAACAGTGTGCTGACACTGACCGCTTGGAGGAAAATACATTATTTGTCAGGCTCATGTAGCGCAGAAATACTCAGATTGGATTTCCTCAGCGAGAACACAACTGCTGCTGGTTAAGAAAATGGAAAATTAAGAAACTGCAGAGAAAATGTTGAAGAAAAATTAATTAATCAGATTTAATTTGCTAATATAACCAAAGAATCCCAATAAAACCTCAATTCATCCGAGAGTTAAAGCAGAAACACCAATGCCATGCATGTTTTATCAAAGTTTACCATTTCTAGTCCTTCATATACTGCAAATAAAATCCCCCCCCCCACACACACACACACACACACAGATGGCAAAGATATAATGAAGCGAAACGCAGATATGTTGACATGATGTTGACAATGTGTCAGCAGGTTTACAGGACTCTTTGATTGGTGCTCATTAATCAAGTGTATGAGATTGATATTTGCTGATTGTTTAAAAACCAGCAGTTGCTTTGACTTGCTGCTAAATGCAGAATGGTAATGATTTCTCTGCCAGTAATAGTGTGATTAAGTCTGCCACCCCCCCTGGTTCACATTGTTGACCTTGTAGTCTACCCCCACTGGCGCCTGATTACACGTGTGGACTGTGTAGGCGTGTGCACACCAGCTCACTCTCCTCTTGCGCCTGGTGGTAGAACACTGGAATAAAACGCTTTCACTGGAGACACGTTCGGCATGTTGGACAAACACAGTGTGATTGATACCATCGTGGACGCGTCATATTCTGTTATACACATTGTCACATTAAGGACAACGATGCACAGGTGTGGATAATAAATGAAGGATGGCACTTAGCGGCTTCATCTCCAGGGTCCTGGTGTTGTGCACGCTGCCTCACTCTCACACCTTCATGGCCACTTCACTGGAGAGGTGCCATCGTTAATGTTATTGGTGCCACCTGTGTTTTCCTACGATGACAAATCGAAAGGCCTTGTGTGCATGATTTCTCACTCTTATGGCTTTCTGCACTGTTGTTATATTAGTCAACATGTCCGCCGTACAAAGGCTGATTATTTGCATGTTGTCATGTAGTAGTGGTGGAAAAAGAAGCTCTGTTGATGTTGGTCGGCCTCCCTCACAGATCCTTCACTTTACTTCAGTTCTTTTATCGATGGTCGACACTTTGAAGGTGCTTTGCAGTTTGTCAGCAGAGTAACTTCCTGTGTTACAGTTCACTGCTAAACTCTGAATCCCTGAATATATAACTCAACTGAACATACTATATTTAAGTAAATGAATTGATTTCAGTTGAGTCAGTATTGCATTAATGGTGGGGTGAGAGGTTACAACATTTATCTTTCTTGTTGAGTTTGGGGATGTTGGGTGTTAGTATTACTCATTTCATCTTAAAGGCCCTGTCACACATATCCGTATGACAGAAATGTATGCCGGCGCATACGAAATATCGGCAATACGTTGATTAAGGGATAAATGAAGGGTAAGTTGTGATCGTTTGAAGGACGCAGACGACACGCCGAACACGCCAGACACACGGCCCTGTCACACAGCTCCATACTTTTCCACAGCGGTGTTGTAGCTGACGTATACATAACGAACACATAACAAATTATTATACGTATGTCAAACATTGATAGCGTATCACTTACTTATTTAAAACGTATCAGAGCGTCTGGACAACGGAGCTGGAAAAGTGCCGTCTGGTTCACGTCATGCCGATGCTGGAGAACGGCTAACATGGTGAACGCTAGCTGTACTGTAGAAACACGTTTAATAAGTTACTCCGTCGTCAGGCATCATCTTAACATAGGGTAGGAATACGTTATCCACTCGTTATCAATACATTGGCTGTAGGATTCACCGTCAGCCGATGTAGCTAATGTACCTCTAACGTAGTCACGTAGGTAAGTATTCACGTAATGTATTCACATAGGTATTTACGTACTATATTTACGTACTATATTTACGTAGGTAAGTATTCACGTACGTATTCCGTATTCACGTATGTCTAACGTAACGTCTGCATATCTTATGAAGCACACGTCGGGTACGTCCGGTCATTTTGAACTTGCGCAAAACATCAGCGTTCAACAACGTACACCAGCGTAACACCACCTGCTCTTAACGAACACTACTTATACCTTACCTTATATCAACGTACACCAGCGTAACACCACCTGCTCTTAATGAACACTACTTATACCTTACCTTATATCAACGTACCCCAGCGTAACACCACCTGCTCTTAATGAACACTACTTATACCTTACCTTATATCAACGTACACCAGCGTAACACCACCTGCTCTTAACGAACACTACTTATACCTTACCTTATATCAACGTACACCAGCGTAACACCACCTGCTCTTAACGAACACTACTTATACCTTACCTTATATCAACGTACCCCAGCGTAACACCACCTGCTCTTAACGAACACTACTTATACCTTACCTTATATCAACGTACCCCAGCGTAACACCACCTGCTCTTAACGAACACTACTTATACCTTACCTTATATCAACGTACACCAGCGTAACACCGCCTGCTCTTAATGAACACTACTTATACCTTACCTTATATCAACGTACACCAGCGTAACACCTCCTGCTCTTAATGAACACTACTTATACCTTACCTTATATCAACGTACACCAGCGTAACACCACCTGCTCTTAATGAACACTACTTATACCTTACCTTATATCAACGTACCCCAGCGTAACACCACCTGCTCTTAACGAACACTACTTATACCTTACCTTATATCAACGTACACCAGCGTAACACCACCTGCTCTTAACGAACACTACTTATACCTTACCTTATATCAACGTACACCAGCGTAACACCACCTGCTCTTAACGAACACTACTTATACCTTACCTTATATCAACGTACACCAGCGTAACACCACCTGCTCTTAACGAACACTACTTATACCTTACCATATATCAACGTACACCAGCGTAACACCACCTGCTCTTAACGAACACTACTTATACCTTACCTTATATCAACGTACACCAGCGTAACACCACCTGCTCTTAATGAACACTACTTATACCTTACCTTATATCAACGTACACCAGCGTAACACCGCCTGCTCTTAACGAACACTACTTATACCTTACTTTATATCAACGTACACCAGCATGTTGCCGATATTTTCCTATACGTTATGCATTCGTTGGGTATTCGTCTGATATATTGTGTATTAGTAAGTGATATTCTATCAATAAGTTAGACATGCGTATCTGTATACGTTCACTTTTCCGATCCAATCCGATGAAAAGTTGGACGAATTTGGACTCTGACAAATTGTCTGTGTGTCTGTGTCTGTGTGTGTGTCTGTCTCAGTATGTGTCTGTGTGTTTGTGTGTGTGTGTCTCTGTGTGTCTCTGAGTGTGTGTGTGTGTGTGTCTCTGTGTGTGTTTGTGTGTGTGTGTGTGTATGATAGCAAAGCAGTGAAGATAGTTGTGTATGCCACCATGCCTGAGCAGATATTTACTAGATTGGTGAAAAGTGTGTGTGTGTGTGTGTGTGTGTGTGTGTGTGTGTGTGTGTGTGTGTGTTGGGATGTGCCAACATGTGACTGCTGCTCTAATTGAAACATTGCAAGTAAGCTGCAGCTGTGAAATCTGTCACATACAATATGGTTACACATGTCTTCCTGATATCTATGTATGTATTCCCATTCATCATAGCGGTGCCTAATATTCCTCTCATGCGCTGGCCGTTACTCGTGATGCAGTTGCCACGGTGAGCTTTTGTTGTTCGTCTTATCTCCTCTCAGAGTTGCTCATCTGGAGAGGACTTGAGGCAGGACGCGCCTGTTCTCTATAAGAACCTCTGTGCGTCTCTGTAGCTCATTTACATCTTGCTTCCAAACTCTATTTATACAAACAATGGCTGCTCTTCGCTGCATCAACAAAAGCATGTCATGAAGAAAAGCGTCACGTGTCAGATATTGTTTTCTCTGTACTATAAACCAAAAAGCAATTCCATAAGGAACGTTTAATCCTTTGTGCTGTTGTACAGATATTATATTATTATGCATAATGATAGGAGGAGACACCACGAGGAAATAAATAAGGGTCGTGAGATGCCTCAGGTATGCAGCATTAGTAAGAAATCACAGGGTTGGAAAGCAATAAAATGCTTTGAATGTGAAGTAGCTGTCAGAGCGAGTTGTTATGCCATCAATATGAAACACAGCAAGCGTCGTATTTGTTGTCTATTATGAGCTTTTATAAAGAAATGATGAGGTATCAGAATGTATCAGAATGTTTTTCATGCTTTCATTCACATATCATCCAGTTCACTCTTCAGTTCAGTTTGTTTCATCAGTTTTTATAAAAGATGTATATACTTATATATATATATATATATATATATATATATATATATATATATATATATAGATTTAGAGCATTAAGGGTGATAGCAGCACTGAGGGAGAGATACAACAGTAATGGAGTCAGCAAAATGTTGAGTGTGTGTGTGAGAGAGAGAGAGAGAGAGAGCGCGAGAGAGAGAGAGAGCGCGAGAGAGAGAGCGCGAGAGAGAGAGAGACAGAGAGAGAGAGAGAGAGAGAGAGAGAGAGAGAGAGAGAGAGAGAGACAAGAGAGAGAGAGAGAGAGAGAGACAGAGAGAGAGTATGTGTGAGAAAGAGAGCGAGAGAGCGAGAGAGAGAGAGAGAGAGAGAGAGAGAGAGAGAGAGAGAGAGAGCACGAGAGAGAGAGAGGAGACAAAGAGAGACAGAGAGAGAGAGAGACAGAGAGAGAGAGAGAGAGACAGAGAGAGAGTATGTGTGAGAAAGAGAGCGAGAGAGCGCGAGAGAGAGAGCGAGAGCGAGAGAGAGAGTGGAGAGAGAGAGAGAGAGAGAGCGAGAGAGCGGCCGCCGAGAGAGAGAGACAGAGGAGAGAGAGAGAACATAGAGAGATAGAGACAGAGAGAGAGAGAGAGAGAGATACAGAGAGAGATTATGTGTTGAGAAAGAGAGTCGAGAGAGCGCGAGATAGAGGCGAGAGAGAGAGTGAGAAGAGAGAGTGAAGAGGAAGAGAGATGAGAGAGAGAAGAGAGAGCTCGAAGAGAGAGAGACAAATATATATTATTATAGAGTGATACAGAAGATGATATAGATATATATACGAGATATATTTTTATAATAGAGAGATAGAGTAATGTTTTAGAAGAGAGCGACATCAGAGAGAGAGAGAGAGAAACAAAGAGAGATGAGAGAGAGAGATAGAAGACGAAGATAGAGCGAGAGATAGAGACAGAGAAGAGAAGAAAAGAGATATAACATAGAGAGAGAGAGAGACAGAGACAGAGAGAGAGACTAACACTTGACCGTGCAGTTGTCTGTGCATCAGTAACCAGAGTTATTGATCTATTACAATAATCAATCAACTATACTGCCGTTACTAATGACAGCTCTACTATTAGTTAAACAGTCTGAGAGGAGACTTCACTGACTTTGGACTGAAGACATCAGTCATGAGAATAAAAGATCTCATTTAGATTAACACATTAAAAGCATTCCTGGAAAAATGTTTCCTGTATTGATGATTACTTACTTACTATTATTGGCGGGATTTAATTGAAATAACGGAGTCCTCATTTGGCTCTAAGAAGCTGTTGACAAATGAGCCTGATTGGACTAAACCCCCAGCAGGCGTGTGTGTGTATTCAACATGGCATAACGTTCAAACTAATCTGTCCAACAACAACCACAGTGTGTCCACCTTTGGTCGTCAGAAGGTTTGATTACTGCAGCTTATTAAACTACAGATGATCAACGATGAAACAATTTCAGATCATACAGGCACAACATACATGTAGGTCAGAGTCAGAGGTGACTAATCATTTTCTCTCAGTCACTTGTTATAAAACGTTAAAGACTTTGTTTTCACCAGAAAACCAACGCTTCGCCTTCAGCTTCCTCATTTGCATAGAACTCTCATCTCTTTGGATCTTTTCCCATCCAACCACAGGGCTGTTTACACTGCACTGGGCACAGTCGTGACAAACAGATGAGCAGAGTGCATTTTAATGGAAACTAAATCCAAAAATGTATTTTTAAGACAGAGAAATTTGGAGGATTCTCAGAGAAAAGTCGTCTTTTATCGATCAGTCCATTGCTGGCAACATATTTATTTTTAAATGAGATTTTAATGAATAGTCCCCAAATTGTAATTGTAGCTTGCACTCCTATTGAAGAAACACTAATTTCAACTATGCTTCTTCTTTGAAATATAAATGTAGATGTCTGCACTTTTGTATAATGTGACGATGGTCGGGTTCTATTGTGGGGTGAGGTAATTAACAACGCCTCCCTGAATACTAATGAAGACTCAGGTTACGCTGAAATACAAAGACTCCTGAGAGATTAGGTGTTCTGCAACATAGAACTGTTGGTAGTCAAGGGGGGAATCTATAAACACTATACCAAGGGGCCGTTTACAGAAGGTCTGCAGACACGTCGGCCACAGTGGAACGTCTACAGATCAACAGGTAACCAACAATGATGGGCCAAGGCGTGAACAATAGCTTCAGAAAGCTACATGTTTCTGAGGATCATCTTCCAAAAAGCGGCGTGTTCTCTCAAAGGGCCTTCGTGTCTTATTTCTGACGAGGTTCTGTTACCACAGCACAATTTGTTGTCAAACCGAACGCTCACAGATATTCAATGGAGTTGTAATGACACGCTCCGAGCGATAGCTTAGCATTCAATTACAAACAGTAGAGGAACCGAGCCCCCGGTGGCTTTGTACCTTCAGGGAGGGCTGTGTTCAATGGCACCCATAATCCCATAAATGGTTAAAAGTGCTTAATCCCTGTCGTAGCAGGGTTTCATGTGGCCGTTCAAACTTGCTGCTCCCTTAGAAAGAAACCTCAGCCGTGACACGCCTAACCGGATTAGACGGCGCATAATGCTGCTGCGAGGTAATAGAGATGTTACATACAGAGCTCCCATAGCTACACATGTTCCATGACAGTGTGTGTGTGTGTGTGTGTGTGTGTTTGTATGTGTGTG
>NW_021166920.1:440000-477500 GCF_900634415.1 Cottoperca gobio | reverse complement strand
AAATAATAGAAATTGTGCATAACAAGTACAGTTTGCCAGAATTGTGCCTGTTAAACAATATTTTTTCTTACAACGTAAAAATGGACAACAAATGGAATCTTTGTTCAGTGTCTTTGGTTTGGCGTAAACTGATTCGAGGCTTCAGCCGTGTAAGAATGAGTCAATACTGTATCTTCATACTGTCACAACTCTCAATTTGCATTTCCTGTTTTATTTTGAAATACTCACTCCCCTTGTGTCATGTCTTGTTTTACTTGCTGTCCTTGTGTTTTTCCTTGATCCTGTGATTGTTAATTTGTTTCTGCTGTGTCCACTCACCCTGCCCTTGTGTTTTTGCATTTCTCCCCCAGCTGGGTCTCGTTCCCTTGTTTAGTGTCTGTGTGTATATATCCCTGTCTGTCCCAGTGTGCCTTGTCGGATCGTCATTCGTGTTTCCCCATGCTATGTCGTGTCTTGCCTAGTTTGTGTTTTTCAGTTTTTCTTGTTGCCTGGACTTTTGGACTTGTAAGCGTTGTTAAATAAAGCTCTCTTTTTGCTGACATCGTCTTGCGTTCTGCATTTGGGTCCTCATCTTTACCGAGTCCTAACACATACTTTCAGAAGGTTTGTTCCTGGTGCTTTGCAGCAAACACGAAGTATCCTTCCACTGCAACTAAGCAAGAAGACACTGTCTGTGGAATCAGGGAACATTAAACTCAAATAGACTTTGAAGATACAACCTGAAACTCAAGACTGCTGGAGCCTCGTGTGAGCTTTGGCTGTACGTTAGCTGATCTCTTAGTTTGTGCCACATTAGACTTCTACAGCTCTGTCCGGTCCTTTAACATTTATCTTTACGATTAAACAGCATGTCTAAACTGGTAACTTCAACGCAATACATCCTATCATGTTGTGTTTAATAAGGAATGTCACCAAACCCCCAAATCTCAGATATTAAATTGGTGGGAATAGAAATAATGACCAACATTAGGGCAGAATAATAACTTTCCTGTAACAGATAAACTAAACAATCAGCACTTTATCAAACACTTTGTTTCTTTGCTGCACTTCTTTTGTTCTTTCTCATCCTTATTTATCCAGGGAAGGATTTTGCTGAGCGTGTTTTCTCTTCCACAGAACTCTTGTGTTTTAAATTCACACAGCTTCACCCTCTCACACCTGGGACCTGCGCAGCACAAGCACAGCCTGCTGATGACCACAGAGAAGCTGCTGCAGGTTTCTCTTCTGTCATGAATGTTGATGATGGTCAACATGTGTGCAGCGCCCCGGTTTAGTTTAGCCCTTTGCAGAACTTTGATGGTTAGGAAGAGCTTAACTTAATTGTATGTATTTGGATATTTTACCATGCTATTATAAGAACTGTCCTTTAGAACTAGATCTATACTGGACTTATATGTCCTATTTACGCTGAGATGTACTAGTACTACTGTATGCTGGACACCTGGACATAAAAAGGTATAAATAGAGTGAACTTGAAATGCAGCCAACACTATCAGCCTCAAATTCATATGCAACTGCTTTGCAAGGGTAGTGGAGTGCCAAGTCGGATGGCTGAGTGCACAAAGCTCATAACTTCCAATCTCATGGGCTCGACACTTGGTAGCCAAGGAAAGTAAAAAGCTGACAAAGCGTGCTGCCCCTTGACCTAACACACGACAGGCGATGAATGCAGGTACAGAGCGGCGCCGAGGTTTGGTCTCATTGCATTTCTGGTGCATCCAGAGAGCTGGAGGAGGAAATAACTTGGCGTCACAATACAAATAATACAAACCAACCGCTGAAAATGCATTTAAATGGCCAGTTTACATGAGATGATGCGACACTAATATCTACATCCACACGACATTCACTACTGTGTGTCAGCGCTGGAAGCATTGTGCGATCAGACGCCTGCATCAGCAGCACGACATCGTTTGTCTGCGCCTTTTTAAAACCGCTGCAAAATCTTTGCTGAACAACAAACGTGTTTCTACGATGGAACAGCGCTCTGGTGAGGGGTCGTGTCAGGCTCAGGGAAGGATGAAGGTTTGTGTTAGAAGAACTCCAGAACTTTAATATTGACTTGAGAGAATCATATGAAAGACATCGATCAATAAACATTGAAACGGATTGAAGGCCTCCAAAATAAAACAACGTAATATCATTTGTAACAGTCTTTTCAAAATAAAGTTGGCTATTTTTAAGGAACTATTGTCTCAGATCTATAGAGAAGATTCAGTTGTTTTAATATACTTAGAACTCTGCCTGCACTTTGGGTCCAAACAGATGATATGAACTGTTACAACCAGCTCAGTCATTTCATCTGAAACCAAACCTTGCAGCGCAGCAGCATCCGTGCACATGATCCCTTCTTGATTATCCCACCGCTGTAATGCAGTACTTAGCATTATGCACAGTGGAATGGTTGCAATTTCCCCTTTTGCAAGTTCCAACTACCTTTCTGTGTGTTTATGAATGTGTGCGTGTGCATTAATCTGGGTTGATACCAACAGAGAAGTTGCTGGGAGGTGCACGATGCATCCCTAAAGCAAAGCTGAGTCTCATTAGGGTGACAGCACAGAGACAACATTACTCACACCTCGCTCACCCTCTGTCTTTCTTTCTCTCACTGTCTTCCATCTCATTTCCTTCTTCATCTTGTGTTTCCGTCAGCCCTTCTTCACACATCCTTCCTCCCAGTCTTCCTCTGCTCTCACCCTCTCACTTACTCTGTCACTGTTTGACTCTACTCATTTTCTTTTGATCACTTTTCCCTCCCCACAGCCTCCCTCTCTTGTCATCACACTTTATGCGCATGGCACAGAGACGGCATTACTCAAACCCCTCTGTCATCCGGCTCCATCTCTCCACTCGTTTCCTTTATGTCGCTCGATCTCATTCCGCTCTCTATTTTCTGCAAAGGCTCATTATAGTTATTTACACCTCTTATCTAATGCTACCTGGCTCTCTCTTTCTCTGCCGCTCTCTGTCTCTGTTGCCATCTTTACCTCCATTTATCTCCATCGTATTGCTGCTGCCCAAAACGATGCATGACGTCATCGTTCTCAGCACTCCTCCCTTCTTTTGTCTCTTCCTCCCTTTTCATTTCATCCTTCTTGTCTTTTCTCATTTCCTGTCCTCCACTCATCCTGCTCTCTTCTATTCTTTTGGTTCCTCTCTTCTCTTTTATTCTTCCTTTCTGTTCATCGTTTACCTTTATTAATATCCCTTTATCTTATTATTCCACTTTGTCTTCCACAAACACCTACTTCCTAAATAGCTTCCATACCTACTACTTCCCTTGACCCTGACCTCCTCTTTGGTCCTCTTCCCCTTTATCTCCTCCCCTCTTAAAGCCCACCCCTTTACTTTAATATCCATAGGGACATTTATCCCCCCCCCCATCTGCCCTCACACCTGAGCTACACTGTGTGTGACGTGTTCAGACCTTGTGCTCTTTCCCTTCCTTGTGTGACCTTTGTTTCCACAACCCTTTCCCCCGTTCTTCCCCTCCTCCCTCCATACCTCTCTCTTCTGTCAAGTGGTGACTATATTATTTTGGAACATAGTTCATGGTATAAAAAGATTGAACCTGCTGAAGGGCGACCATTCCTTTGTCCGTTATCAAAGTTTGACATCACTGCACAGATTCTGCTTTCCTTTACCCCAATGCTGGAGATTACCCACAGTGCACTACAGTAATGCACTACAGACTGCAGTATCCCAGCAGGGAAAATATGTCTTCATATGGTTACAGCAAGCTGTCAACTCCAGCCCAGGCTCGTGGACAATGAGCCAATCATTGTTTGCTGGAATTAGCTGTCGTTGCAGTTTGTTCAGTTTACTGCAGCCTCGGGCTTTTAATGCACACAAGTCTCCGCCACGCCTGGCTTTCAAGAAAGATGTTGCAGCTTAACATTTTTAAAACCAAGAAATATAAACCACACTACTTCAGGTTTGGTTTGAAAATAATGTTATATTTTTGGAAATTTCAATATCCATATTACATTATATTACATTTAGCTGATGCTTTTGTCCAAAGCGACAATAAGTGCAAACAATCATGAGGATACAACTCTTAACAGCAAGAATCCTGCAGGTAAATCAATAAGCCAAACCAATGTAAGTGCAACATTCAGAAATATGTTTTTTAAATTATTGGCCAAGATGCAGTTGAAACAGGTGAGTGTTCAGTCTGCAGAAGGTGTGAAGACTGTCTGCTGACCTGACATCAATGTGGAGGTCGTTTCACCATTTTGGAGCAGGATAACAAACAGGCCGTTTTGTTTGAGGGGAATCTACGTCCCACTCGTAGTGAGGGAGCAGCAAGCCGATTGGCCGATGCAGAGCGAAGTGAACGTGCTGGGGTGTTTGGTTCGACCATGGCCTGGATGTAGGAAGAGGCTGATCCATTCACAGCACGGTGGACCAGCACCAGAGTCTGGAAGCAGATTTGGGCCACCGCTGGTAGCCAGTGAAGGGAGCAGAGGAGAAGTGCATTGTGGGAGAACTTAGGTCGGGCTGCTGCATTTCGGGGTAGCCGTAAAGCTCGACAGCTCGGCCAGCTCGACAGTCGGGGCTGCTGGGGTTGTAAAGCCCTATACATTTCTGTTTGGGTCTGAGACTGTCGCGCTCGTATACAGGGTACATTGAATGTTGTATATTGGATACTGAACATGGTACATGTTTCGTATTTCGTGCAAGCCGGTCACATTCTTTGATTTGTGATAGTTTGATACAAAGATATTTGTTAAGCACGTTAGGTGCTCCGGTGCTATTTATGCTTTATGTGTTTTTTATTAATCCAGTTTTCACACCGAGTTTTGTTTTAGAATTGGTTTAAATTGGGGTTTATTTTTTGTTAGTTTGGCTTTGACACCTCATTGCTCTTGTGTTAAGAGCCCTCCTTTTGTTCTATTTGTGTCTTTAAAAGCAATTGATTGCCAATTGCCTATATTACATCAATAAATATACTTTATTTACCATAAACATCTGGTTATATGTTATTCCCTTTTCCCTTGCCGAGCCGGGTCGTAACACGGCGTTTCTGTCTTCATTTTTGAAAATGGAGTTAATAGCAAATCTTTGAAAACGCTGAATCGGACATTTTGTTAGTTCGGTTTTGTGAATTGATAATCTTCTAGGATTAACATGTTAGATGAGATTCAAGATGTTCAAGATGAGATGGTATAAATAAACTGATGCAGATAAATGGATGTGCAGTGTGCAGTGTGGATGTACAGATGGTTAATAGTGCAGAGTATATTTAAAGTGTACAGCAGTGTAACACCGGTTCACTGTGGTTGAAGGGCAGAACACTGACTCACACACTCCTCAATGTGAAGAATCCTGCCATGTTTCCATTACTGCCGGAACTGGAGCCAATAAATACAGTTGTTAACAATGAGGTCATTAGCCTGGAAACAGCTTGTGAGAGATTTTGGCAATACACAAACTATTAAACTATTAGGCTTCACCCTCATTATCAGCTCACACCATTGTGATTGCTCCTGTTAGGATTCAATGTGTTCCCACTTCACACCACGAGGTATCCTCCCATTTGGATTTTCTTTACAGTTTTTAGGAGGAAGCTGCTGTAACTACGCCTGATAATACTCTAATGTGCCTACGAGCGACGTTCTGTTTTAGGCTGTACAGAGAATATGAATACGTTGTACACACATGTAGAAACACATAGAGCCCACACACTCAGGGACTTACAGGTGGACAGGTACAGCAGGTAGATAACGAACACAGTTTTCCAGAGATTAAAAAAAAGTTTTCTGTGTTTTCCTGCACAATTGGATTTGGACTTTTTATTTGTTTCTATCTAATTGGGCGTGTTTTTATCCGCACCTCAGTCTGCTTGTTAGAGTTCAGCTTGTTGGACTTTCTCTTCTGCCTTCGCTCAGTTGTCTCGCTCCACTGGTTAAGCTTTGATCATGGTTGTAAATAAATTGCACCTCTCTGTGAGCCTAAAACAATGCTTAATAGCCTTGAATCGCTGCTGCTCTCATAGAAAACTCTGCAGCACCTGCCGATCGTTTTCTGCGTTGAAGCGAGGAATAGGAAGAAATCACAGGGGATCGTTTAACATGCCCAAGCAAATAACAGTGCGAGTCTCAGCGATTTCCTTCGCTCTGATGCAGATACAAATCTGAGAAAACTTCTGCACGGATGAAGGGAGAGCTCGGAGCATACTGTCTTGTCGAGCTGGGGGAGGGGTGCACCTGTGGCTCCAGTTCAGCTCATGTTGCACTACTTTGTCAGACAGAACAATAAACTATATTTCTGTGTCTAAGTGTGAGAAATCTTAATAATACCAGTGGAGAAATTGTGTTCCAAACATTTCTCTACTCGATTATCTTGTTTTTCTGCATGTTGATTTTTAGATAATGATATATTGCTTTTATGAAAGTATTACAAGGTAAGACACGCGGGCATTGGACCTATTTGCTCACAATTCCACATTACTTTGTGTGTTTCTATAAACATTATATTCTGATGATGAAAGCAGTGCTTGTAACCTATAAAACTCTTATCACAAGAAACTTACAAAAACGTTGAATCATTTAAACCTAACGGTTTGTTCCTACATTGCAGTTTGAATATTTATAAAAGTACCATATTGACAAAAAACCATGGCGTAGATGTCACCAGTATAAGTACACACACAGCATACAGTCATGTGTGTGTACCACATCAAAGCTTGCCTTGCTGCCTCCGTGAGTCACGACCATCACCTCCGACCATCTGCTGCCCCTCAGACTTGGACAGACTACCAGTCTGTCCAAGTCTAAAGGGCATCGCACGTCTTTAACACATGCTGTGAGGCGAAGGGAACAGCGACCACAGGAGCACCACCAACAACTGTTCAATGACTTCTTTAGACTTCTTATACAGAACAATACTTCCCTGCTGTATGTGTTGACCTGGCTTACTGACAGCTTTACTAATGTGGTGGCAGGTGTCCAGTGACAGAAGAAGTAACTGCTGATAACAGACATTCTGTGTTTTCTGGATCTAAAACTTTATTTTCTGAGCACAACATTGGAACTTTGATGAGAGTTCTGTCGTAGGGAAGGTTCAGCACCAGAGTTCACACAGGGGCTTTAAATACATTCTCCACAGTGACTGTGTTTACGTTTCATTTAAGAAACACCTTGTTTCCATGTGTGGGACTGTTCTGTGTGCTCGCTGTATTGATTGATCGTAGTGAGCAGAGGGTTTGCAAATGGATCTGCTGAAAATGTTTAACTCAAAAAGGAGAAAACAGCACACGCTCCCCAGTCACAGTTCTGCCCTCCATGTAGTAACTTGGTTGCATATCTTCTGTGGCTACATGCTTAACTCTATCACTATGATGTTATTTATTAATGCACAACCAAAAATCAAGCTTTACCAACATTAGCGGCGTTTTGCAATTATACATTAACTCAACCTGTAAAGACAAATTAGTGTCACTCTAATTATAATTTCAGCCACATCTGTATTTTGCACCTGGATCAGAATGTTTCAAATACCTTTTCATGTTTCTCAAATATCAGAGCTCATAAACCTTCTGATTAATTCCATCTTTCGCTCACCTTTCTGTTCTTTTTGTTTGGGACATCCATCATCTCTGCAATCAAAAACATTTGCATGACAGTCACAAGTCATACTCATACCGGCATTGTTAAAAACAACCTTCTTCTATTCCAATCTAATAGCTGCTTGCGCAGTTAATGCTGATGCTAAAAACAGGCTCTGCAGACAGACTGTGATGGAGGGGAATCCTAACAAATGACAAACACGGTGCTTGAACCCTGAGAGAGGCACTAACCCAAACCTCATCAACACACATTGATTAGTGAGAGGAAATGCATCGATTAGGGGAGATGTGTGATGGCACACACGCACGTGAACACACTTGGACACACACAGCCTGTACAGACACTTGCATGCATTACCACACCACATCCAAATAATGCAGGTACACGCACACAATCCATCCAGATGTCAGGCACATTTCAGCTGTCAGTGATTATGGGTTAGCCGATGGTTTCTATGAATACTTGGACCCTCTGGAAACATCAGTACAAAACAAAGCCACCACCTCTACTCACCGATTATTTCCCCGGAGAATTTGAAGTGGAAATCATCATCACATGTCTTTCAGCCATACCAGTGCTAGCTGAAACACCCCTGCCTCACGTGTTAGGTTAGAAGGACCCTCGGTTGGTTTAATGGTTTATCAGATGATGTTTAAGTATCTTGAGCCTGAGGACAAACCTTGACTTGGGTAAGAGATTGTTAATGCAGGCTTGTTTACATGAGAGGGCACAAAGAAAGACATTGGTTGATGCGTGATACCTTTTCGGAGAGATTTTACATATAAAGCTCAATATAAATGAGTAATGAAGAGCTGAAACTCCCTATTGTTGGACCCTATAATAGGAACCTGTGCAAGGTGTTTATTCACCCCACACATCCTCATTTATTCTGTTACTAAATCCTAAAGACTCACATTCGATCAGCTGGTCAAAATGGTGTCCCTTTCACAATAAAAATATATAAAGTTGGTTGAAAGTAAAACAGATTTACTCCTGATATTGCAAAACACGTTTCTAAAAACCTTGGCAGCAGTCGCTCTACAGAGGCCCCCAGTACAGAGTCCGTGTCTTTGAAACAGACCTCTCTGATCGTGCTGCCAAATATCAGATGGTAATTCTGAACCAAGACAATATTTTTACTTTTTGAAAACCAAAATGGAAATCCTTACTCTGGACATGATGCATGAATGTACAGACCGTCAGCATCTACCAGTACACAATACAATGCACATGTAACTAGCAGCGCGTGACACACATCTAATACTAATAAACCATCTAACTCCACTGCTGATGTCAAGCTGGACTTTGGTTTTCGGCCAGATGAACATGTAAACTCCAAGATAAACTGTGTTCCAATCGGCAGAATGGAGAACATAATTATGCACATGCACGATCATGGGTTCTCCAGGGTCATCATGTTCCCACAAAGACGAAGCCTCCCCGGAATTATTTGGGATTTTAAGACGTTCCCCCTTTTTGTTTCTTTTCATTAATTACTGACCGTCGGCTTTCCAGGCTAAGGCAATAATCTCTGCCTCAGCCAGCAAGAGAGACAGAAGGAGGAATATTTACATGTTTCATGTGAATATACTCGACCTGAAAGACGTAGGAACATCAAATCAGCCTGGAAAGCTGCCAGTATATGACAAATGGAAGATTCAGGCATACAAACACAGTCACATATGGGTGTAATATGATAGTCTATCAGATATTAATGCTATTTTAATGTATGACATCTATGAATGTGTGGCCCTGATGTCTGTCTGTCTGCTGCAGTGTTTTGGAGTTATTACTTAAACCTTTCGAGCAGTTTGGCCGTAACGCAGCTACGTTCTGCTCAATTCCTTCACAATTATTTCCTATTTTGATGTTAAAGTATTGGAAACTTCTGGGGGCTTCAAAGGAAATGTATTTCTAACGTCCCAAACACTGGAAGCTGTAGGTCCCATGGCAGCTTGGAAATATTAATTTTGAAGAGCAAACGTTTACTGTTTGTGTCACTGAGCTTCTTTGCATTTTGTTTTCACATGTGTTTTCAAAATCCACATTTCTATGGAAGCTACCTAAATGAATATCCATGCAGTGTATTGTGGAAGATGTGAAGGTCACTTTCTCATGACCTTTGTGAGGCCCCCTTAACTTCCTTATTGCATGGATCTCATGTTATGTCTAAACACATGCACATATGGTATGGATCATTTGTAAACTCAATGAATAAGACATTGTTCATTATAGATTATCTTAACAGTATCTTCCAACATGTGACCGCAGGTGAGTATACAAAGTTCATGCATTTCATCAATGTGCTTCTCACATGTGTGCCAATGCCTTTGCTATAGAAACACATTTGATTGAGGTTACAGGGCTGCTTGTGGAGAGGACGGTGTGTGTGAGTGTGTGTGTGTTTGTGTGTGTGTGTGTGTGTGTGTGTGTGTGTTCTGCATATTGTGCTCACCGAGGATAAGTACTCCTTACAGTACCAAGAGCAGAGGTGGGTGGTGTGTATGAGCCTGTTTGATGGACAACACAATGAATAGAGTGGAGGATGTGATGAAGAGGAAGAGAGGGAAGGAGAAGTGAGTGGAGGAATCCACACACACACACACACACACACACACACACACACACACACACACACACACATACACACATTCACAGAAGAAAAGGAGAAACTCAAGTTTTAGGTGGGAAGACAAATCAATAAACGGGGGCCACGAAAAAATAAGTAGCTTCCCAGAAAATTCTATTTCTTCTTTTCATTCATCAGACAGTAGTTCTGTGTTGAGGGTGATGAAATTGCATTTTGAGCAATTTTGAAACAAAGCAATGTCTCGCACTAGAAGTGTATCATTCATTGTTTTGGGTAGTGATCCCTCGATATCTGACAGAAGCTAGAAACACCGACGGGTTTCATGTTTGAACCCTCTGATGGAGGTCAGCACACACTCGGGATGAAGTTTAGCCTCCTGACACCCGGCAGTTCATTGTTGTCTTCTGTGGGGGTCTTTATTTCAAACACCATGCAGTTTGTTTGCAAAGACGTTTTATGGCGGTACGGGAGTGAAGCGATCAAATGTATAAAGATAAGGTTTCTGTTCTTGATGAGGAAATCCTTTTGTATGCATGAGAGTCTTAACTAGATTATATTAACATTTGTAAAAGTGTATATTTATTTGAAACCTTTCTAAATACACATTTTAACGCATGTTCTTTGTGCACACTGGGACTGTTTTGAGGCAGAAACGATTGTGCTAATTATAATTGAGGGAGAATCCCACAGGGCTGTCAGGAGAAGAGGAGGAAGATGCAGGAGAGGTTTTACAATGTGGTTTATATTTCCAATATTCATCAAATGACAAAGAAATACAAAAAAAGAATATTTTTAATTTTTTTTCTACAAGGGTCTGAAATATATAAAAAAGGGTCTGAAATATATATAAATAATATTATTGAATAAATAAATATTTATGATATGTTTCTACATCCCAATTACTTTAGTTATGTAAAAAATATAAAATAAAATAAATATTAAAACCTTTTTTCTCCCAGGTCTCAGGAGGGCAGTAAAACCAAACTGCTGACATTACACATAAGTTGCTCTGTAAAAGTGTTTATTAAGCTCCTGTCAATCTTACTGTAACACACTAAAATGTTATTTGTCTGGGTTCATTGACTAAATCCAAATTAAGACTGAAGTCAGCCACGTTTGTGGAACTAATTAAGTAACAGAGTTTGTGTCAGACGAAAATACTTTGATATTACGGAGCGACGGAAAAACCTTTTCTCCACCACAAGTCGGATTCACCTTCAGTTGGAGCTTCTTCATCTGGACATCTGGCCGCCTACAAACAGGTTTCTTTTATAAATGTATTGGCACACTTTGGCATGGCGAGTTAAAGAGTTCAGTAGTTGTTAGGAACGTTCTCTCACTTAAGTTAAGTTGGCAGGTCCCGGGAGTTTTTCTAAATTCACTGGCAGTTTCCTGTATTTTCATCAGGTCACAGAGACATCAAACTGTGAGAGAGGGGAAATATTTGCAGCATGATGTGTCTGTGCTGTTCCCACAAACCTTGTTTATACCTGCACAGAACTCACTGAGAAATCTGCCTCCGATTTGACACCATGTTCTGAGGTAGAGAGCCTGGTAGAGTGTGTCAGGTCCTCACCTGTCTGTCCAGCTGTCTCCTGCTGCCTGAGCTGTGCACTCAGAGCTCAAGCTTCCTCTTTACTTTATCTTTTATCTCAGTCACAGTGAGAAGACCAGGGATACGTCAGTGATATATATACTCAGTGTGTCACATGTACACACACATGCACACACACTTCAGGATTTAATGTGTTCTGACATTGGTGCCGACGTGAATCATAAATGTGGACAGCTACTAGCTAGCCGGTGGCAATCTGACCCCTTGTCAAGATGGCTGTGTGGTAATGTGTGGGTGAACACAAATGAGACTGAAGAGATGGATTCAACATGGCAGCACGATACCAAAACAAACTGTTTTTGTCACTTCATTATTCACAAGGTTAAGGAGGCTGGTCCTCCAAATTTCATCAGTGATGCCCGACGAATGTTAAAAACATAGAGTCGGAGAGAAGCCGCTCTGGAAGTGGACAGCCGCCGTCGTAATGAGTTCTCTAGGGTCCGCCCCTGAAGAAGTCAGCTGTCAGAGTGTGGAGAGAGATATATGGGGACATTTGCTGCATTATGCTAAAGTGCATCATGTTGTTGTGAAATGTGCAACATAGTGAAAAGATCAGGAACAGAAAGCTCTGCTTGGAAAGTGGAGACAGATGGCAGGATTAACCGACGATAAACAGGTCGTAGGGGTTCGCACATCCAGAACCTTTACAGGTGACGGATACAAAAAGTCCAACTCCAAAGGTCTACATTTTGATCTTTGACAAAGAACTCTGTTGGATGGAAACATTGCACGATTAAAACGCCTCGGGGGGTTTTAATGCAGCGTCTGATTCTTGCCTTAGGCTTCATCAATGTCACATGATTATTTAATAACATTATGTGTTTTGTCAGAGGTTTTCAAAGTGTGGGATGGGAAACAGTTTCAGGGGAAGCTCAGGGAATGGAGGTGAACGTTTGTTATTAAAAGAAGATCACATAGAATAGACCAAATGTGTGATCGCTGGTTAAAGAGGTAGTTCACAGATACAGTATATTTGGGGAATTTTAGAAACTAACACAAGCAGCAGGACAGACTTTGTAGTGTATTTGGTGTAAACTGAAGTTATGTTGAACTGTAATGTTAGGCTTCGCTCAATTGTTGAGTCAGAACTCAGTTAAGAGGCTTCAAACTGAAGTAAAGCAAAACAACAGGACATAACGTGTGACGGAGACATTTCCAGAGAGTGGCAGCAGCAGGAGGAGCTCCTTTGGTTTAGAGCAGGGGGGGGGAACCTTTTTCATGTCATCCTTCGAGGGCCGTACTAATTATTGAACTCATAACCTCTGCAAAAAACTTTTAAGACGCAGCTCATTCATTTCACTTTTCTTTTATGCTAAATGCAAAAAAGCAACTTTTGTATCCTGTATCTCTGTTTTATCAGAACTCCTTTATTAGTCCCACAACGAGGACATTTATCTCGTCACAGCAGAAGAACACATGAAGTAAAAAGGCAGAACACAATAATTAAATAGAATAAAAGATAATATAAGTACCAAGTGATGTAAATAAAGTGAGTATTGCACATGGCAGTGATAACTGCACAGCAGTGGTGGAACAGTCTGTTCTTGGTGGGGGGGTCTACCTCTCTATCTCTCCATGTTGTTATGTTCCGCTCTGCAGAGAGCTGCTTGTTGGGCCAAACTCCACCGAAGAGCGTTAACTTTATCCAAACACTCGTCCTCTCAGATCGTGCAGTTCGGCAAGTTTAGTGTTTCACCGCAAGTACGTCCGCACAAACTCGACACACTGGCCTTTTACTTCTTCAAAGAAATAATCGTTCGTCCATTTCTCCTGGAAAGTGCGACATTCAGCATCCAGCTTTCTCTTGTTTACACTCGCCACGTTGCGTTCACTGATGTCAACGACCGTCTCGTTTAAAATTGAACGTGATGACACGTTCCACTTGTGTTGTGTTCAAGGACCCCAACCTTGGGCAGGAAAAACAGTCAATCCCCCGATTGATTCTATTGCTGTCTAGATTTTTTAATTTGTTTTTCTAGTTTTTTGCGTGTGTTTATGAATTACCTCGAGGGCCGGATCAAATGGTCTCGCGGGCCATATACGGTCCGGAGGCCGGAGGTTCTCCACCCCTGGTTTAGAGGGACGATGACCTGTGACATTGGGGCTAAACATGGAGTTAGCTTGTCAGTAATGTGACGTGGAGCTAAGCAATTTAACGTTAAGAGTTTAAAATAAATCTGTATTTCACTGGTAACCAATGCAGGTGAGCCACAACAGGATCGATGTCTTTTCTTTGGTACATTTAAAAGTCTTAGCAGCTGCAGTGTGAAGTGTGGAAAGGTGGAACGGGTCAACAGCAAACAGGGAATTATAGTAACCAAGCCGAGAGGTGATCACGTTTGGATTTCTGTTTCCAGGTCCTGATGAGATAAAATGGCTTCAATTTGGTTTAGATTCTAAGCTGATAAAAGCTGCCCAGAAAACATATAGAATGGTACCCAGACGTGTCACTTCTGATTGGCCAGGGCAACGTCATTCTGGAAAGTGACAGCTAAATGTGTTGGCTCGTCTACTAAAAGCTCTGTCTCTCAGTGTCAGTTAAACGTCTAAGAGGCGAACGCTGCTTCAGACTCCATCCTCTCGCTGTCTAATTACGCCGCAATTATGAAATGCATTGGCTGTAATTGAAAGTGTCAACTCATTTGTCTAATATGAATACAGTCACTGCTCCAAAAGCAATGAGTGACACTCTTTTTGAGCCTTTCCTGAATGCGATGACTGGAAATCCTCCAAATGTGTGTTGATGCCGGCGCTAAAAGCACACAGCGTTTGATAGGCCTGACCTTTGGATCGGTGGGTTGTGAGCCACAACAAATACACACGAGCGGCATCATAGTACACTCATGCAACCAGACTGCCAGAAAATGATTTATGGCCCTGGGCTGCCTGCTGGAAAATATGTAACGAATTTCACTGAAAGCAATGTGTTGGCCCAGCACCCGAGCACGGTGCGCGGTGTGGCGGCGGCGGCTCTGCGTAATGAGGAGTGAACGCTGATAAGAAGGTGCAATATCGGAGAGTCCTTTTCTTAGTGAAAGGGAGAACGAGAGAAAGATTGGAAATGTGACAGCTCATCAAAAAAACCTACACATTTGGTATAATTTGTTTACGGCTCTGTTTAGCACCGCCACACCTTCACGAGCACAGTCTTCCTCTCGTCAGCGTTGAGCAGCGAGCAGCTGGATGAGGTGGGAGGCTCACATGCGTCTCAGTTTCACCTTCAGAGTTTTGTTTGTTCCACAAGCTCTCATTAAAAAAGAGAAATGGTTTGTGCTTTTTACACATTTCAGTTTCAACAGGAGTTCTCATAGAAAGAAGGAGAAGTGGAGAATATTCGAACAACGTGGATCCGACTCAGATGTGAGGAGAGACGAGAGAAAGAGGGAAGTGAAATGAATGGACGAGGGGGGTGTGTGTACGGGTGACATTACATCTGGATCTGCATGTGGCAGTGCAGCAAGAGCCTAATGGGAAAGGAGAGGAGGGGAGAAAGGAGGAAGGACGGTTAATGAGGTGAAAAAGAAAAAAGAAAAGAAATGCTGTGGAGTTTAATGCACTCTGTAACCTCAAAGCAGAGGCAGCCTGGTACAAGAGGAGCGGAGCAGAAACACAGCAGTGACACAGAGAGGAGAGGCCGAGCACTTTGACTGTCTATTAGTGCGCTGAAGAGACTCTTCACAGAGGAGGCGAGAGGCACAGGCTGTAAGGGCTGTGTGTTGGAGACAAAGGGAGAGACACACACACACACACACACACACACACTCGTACACACTGAGGGTCACAGGAGCAGACACACTCTTAGTCTCTCCATAATATACTCCAGGAGTGTTTGCAGAAACTTTTAACACTCATAAGCAGTAATTACCAATATTTATGAAAGAACTGTCTTTGAAATACAGAGAATTAGTGAAGCAGTAAACAACTTTATTATGTAAAGATATAGTGAAGTCTACCTGAGTCACTGTCCCTCTGTGAGCTTCTGTGTGTGTCTGTGTCTGTGTGTGTGTCTCTGTGTGTGTGTGTGTCTGTGTGGGTCTGTGTGTGTGTGTCTGTGTGTGTCTGTGTGTGTGTGTCTGTGTGTGTCTGTGTGTGTGTGTCTGTGTGTGTCTGTGTGTGTCTGTGTGTGTGTGTGTGTGTGTGTGTGTGTGTCTGTGTCTGTGTCTGTGTGTGTCTGTGTGTGTGTGTGTGTCTCTGTGTGTCTGTCTCTGTGTGTGTGTGTGTGTCTGTGTGTGGTCTGTGTGTGTGTGTGCTGTGTGTGTCTGTGTGTGTTGTGTCTGTGTGTGTCTGTGTGTGTCTGTGTGTGTCTGTGTGTGTGTCTGTGTGTGTCTGTGTGTGTGTGTGTCTGTGTGTGTGTCTGTGTGTGTCTGTGTGTGTCTGTGTGTGTGTGTCTGTGTGTGTCTGTGTGTGTGTGTGTGTGTGTGTGTGTGTGTGTGTGTCTGTGTCTGTGTGTGTGTGTGTGTGTGTGTGTCTCTGTGTGTCTGTGTCTGTGTGTGTGTGTGTGTGTGTGTGTCTCTGTGTGTCTGTGTCTGTGTGTCTCTGTGTGTGTGTGTGTGTCTATGTGTGTGTGTGTCTCTGTGTGTGTGTGTGTCTGTGTGTCTCTGTGTGTGTGTGTCTCTGTGTGTGTGTGTGTGTGTACACAGCATAAACAACACAGTTACTGTAAATATGACGTCTCCTACAGTTATTATCTCATTCAAATAATCTATATCAAGATTTAAACCATGGCCACGAAATATACTCACTTCTGATTGGTTGGCAGGCGCCATCATCGCGTAAGAGGACACCTCGAACAAAAACACGGTGAACAGAAGTATAAGTGTGTGAGGTGAACTGCACGTCACCATAGCAACTACACAGTATACAAATCAAATGTGATGTAATAAGACATGAAGAACTTTTGACGGGAGCAAAGGTCATCCATAAAGAGTGCGTGAAACTTTGTGTTGAAATTAGCGGAGAAGTTGACTCGTGTTCTTAAATGTACAGTGTCAAACACACACACACACACACACACACACACACACACACACACACACAGAATGAAAGAATTTGGCACATGTGATTATGAGGGCAGCGTCTACAGTCAGTTCGCTGCATGCTTTCTGATTTTGGATCTGGTTACTTCAGTATATAACAACATGTGTTACTGCTAACCGTAGAACACACAACTCACACAGCACAGTGACACACAGAGACACAACTACAGCTAAACAAACCAACAGTAGTTTACTCAGTGAAGGTGCTGAGCTGAGGGAAATACACCGCTGGCTCCCCTTCTAGACTGCAGCAGTGATTAATGTGTGTGTGTGTTGAGCTGCTGTGTGAGTGTGATCATCACAGTCGAGGATGAGTGTGTGTGTGTGCGTTGTAGGGGGCGGTGACTCACATGTGATCCCTGAGGAACTAAGCAGCTAAAGCGGTGGCTTCTTGGGGGAAAAAGAGGCGTGTCTTGTTTCAGCTACATCCATCTAAGCTTCGTCAAATCTGTCGCTTCAAATGACACCCTCCCTCTTATCATATCTCTCTTTCTACCCCTCTTCTTGCTCGCTCTTCTCCCTCCATTTATTTATTGACCCATGAATTGTGTCAGTCTCCCGTCTCTCCTGTGGTCCCCCCTGTGGCCCACTCTCATCGATTCAAGCTTTAAACTTTCACTCTCACTCACTTCTGCGGGAGGTGAAGTCATTACAAACCCACTCACTCTGTAGCTGTCTCAGCTCTTCTCCTGTCTACTCGTTCTGTAGGGGGCCAGTTCAGCCCTATTTATTGTACATATTGGAAGGTGCTGGGGGGGGGTCGTGAGGTCAGGGTTGCTTGTTGTCATTACCGCCGCCCATGTGACCAACCCATTACCGAGCATGTCCCACCTTCTGTCTCTTTTTAAACCAGCGGCGCTACACAGACGCTTTGAGGGCGAGTGGTTTGTGAGCCGCTGTTGCTATGCGACTAAAACCTCCATAAACTTGAACAACATCTTGAACTTTTGTCTGTTTCTCTCCTTTAAATGGACTGAAATGAAGATCCAAGGTGGAAAAATGACGTTTGACGCGAACACGTTCATCTCCTTGTGCGTGGCTATTATATCTGAAGTGGAGATGTTCTGTACTTAAAGTTTATTGTTGATGTGATTAAATGTTTGTTCAAAGTGTCTTGGATTTAGTGCAGAAGTGTTTGTGGTTACAGCTGTTGCTATGGGACTGCTCTACCAAATACCCTGGTTGTTCACTTGGAACGGTAAAGCAGATGCAGATTGCATCATAATATGACCAAGTGCAAGGCAACCACAGTTTAAGCTCAATTTGTCCTCTTCATTTTCAATTCATTTCAAATGTTTTCATCATAACCTTGCCGCAGGTAATAAAGGTATTTTCTAGGAAAATCTGCAAAAACCAGCAAAAACCTTAATCTTCATATACATATGAAGTACCTCTTCTGATATGCAGCCTTATCTGTTGCCAGGTCTGTGCCTCCTTCATGAGCCACATCAATTAAAGAGCCAGATATTCATCAAATAGGAGATTTTGGCCAGTCTTCAAATCAAGTCAAAGTGCTGCACACTGAGGTTAGATATGACCAGCGGTCAGAATACTGGAGGAAGGTTCTCATAAGTAAAGTAAAGTGTGTGTGTGTGTGTGTGTGTGTGTGTGTGTGTGTGTGTGTGTGTGTGTGTGCGTGTGTTGATTGCTCTGTTGGGGTTCAGGACTTTATGAGTCACATGGTTTCATTCAGTCTGATTATTTAGTTTATACACTCCGAACAAACTGAAGGACTCGTAGCAAGTGATCCTCAACATGTCATCAAATGTGGATTAACTCTTAAAAGTAGATTATATGTGGTAGCTATAAATAATGTGAAGGTTACATTGTGAGAAGAAAAACCACTTACAAACATTGTTCTCCAGCTCATCGTGTAAAAGAATGAAAAAGTAAGGGAAGATAAAAATGCTGCTTTTTAGGGATCACGAGGACTTTTGTGTATCCTGAAGTTTGACGTGTTTCAGCGATGACGTGCATCCACACGTCGTGAGGGCTTACGTAGAACACAATGGCTGCAGGTGCAGTAACAACGTTGGTTTAATCATGACAATAATCTTTCCCTGACCCAAACACACTTGAATCTTCTTCTTCTGCTCTTTAACTGAGGGGGGAAGCAAGTGGACCTGAATGAGCAGCTTTCAAGATATTTACATGTTTCATCTCAATGTGCAGTTTGATTGAGATCTCAACAAGTTTATCATCATAATTTATGACTCAAAACACATTTGGTTGCACAAAGTGGACAACATACATTTCTTTGTAACATGAACGTTGAAAGGAGCCAGTTGAGGTGGTTCATCTAGTAAGGAGCCACCTGGGCGCCTCCCTAGGGAGGTGTTCCAGGTACAGCTGGGAGGAGCCCCCGCGGAAGACCCAGGACTCGGTGGAGAGATTATATCTCCTCACTGGGAACGCCTCAGGATCCCCCAGTCGGAGCTGGAGGATGTGGCCCGGAGAAGGGAAGATTGGGGTTCACTACTGGAGCTGCTGCCCCCGCGACCCGACCAGTAGACGATGGATGGATGGATGGATGAACTAAAATGATGACGTTTAAGTACATGTTCCATGAATCAATTATTGACTTTAATCAACGGTGCGGATCAAAACAACCGTGCAGCACAGTCACATGTCACACCGTGCTGGAGATGAATAATGGGTTTATGTGGTCTTGTCAGTCTACAGTCTATGTGAGCATCTTTTTATGTAATGCAACAACCCTGAGAGAAGAGATCCTTCTTCTGTCCAGGTTCCCCTTAAGATTGACTGAAGTAGTTTGTATTAAGGTATTGGATGGCTCAAGGTGCAGAGGTGCTGCTTTTAATGTGTCCTTACGTATTTATCTCAAACTCTGTTACATCTGTTCTATTTTAAAATGTTCATTATGCTTATTTAGTTCTTGTTTTTGACATTCAGTTTCATTCATGCAGTTCACCTTTCATCAGTGCGTGAGACGAGATCATATCATATTCTCAGCACACATTTATTCTTATCCTTTTTATATGAGGACATAAAAAAAAACCTAACTCAGCACAGATACCCGATGTGTCCTTCGCAAAGACTTTGAGAATAGCAAACAAACTTTGACGCATGTCAGCTTAACTCCCGTACATCCTTTTTTTTTTGGAGGTATCATTTTATTTTTTTTCTGCTGTCTGCCGGTGTTGCTCTTGAAAATACTTAGGTGGCTCTGGTGCAAGGAGTGTTGGTGAGTGAAGGAGCAGTAGGGTGTCCATTGTACTGTGGATAACAGGCTGTGATCTAAAGCCTCAGCTCACTGGGATGAGCTACTCCACACCTCAGCCACAGTCTGCCTGCCTCAGTTGTTTCCCCTCCTGCTGAAAACATTATATTTCTCTCCTTTACAGCTGCCGGCTCCTTCAGAAAAGCAGTGCAATGTTTTGTTGTGGGCATCTTTTTTCAGCACAGAGGTTAGATGCAAGCAGCAAGAGCCAAGTGTGCAAGTGTGGGGAAAACATCTGGTGTTGTACTTCGTGCAGTTCGTCAGTTTGAAACATTATGAAGCAAGTTCACATCCTGGCAGCTTTTTCTAGCTCAACAAACAGAATCAGTTGTTGAAAACTGACGTAACTTAACTTTTCAGACTGTGTCCTGTCCTCTAGCTACATTACAGACATGTTTGTTTTGCACAACTTACTGCTGTTGAGCTGGATTCACTGTTGGTAATTAGATGTCATCAATCCGTTATAGAGAGCCACGCTGCAACATGCCCTCTGACCAAACACCACGGAAAGCTCTGTTTTAATAACATTAAGTGGTGGATCAATGTTCTGTACTGTACGTAATGTGAAAGGGATCACTTGTAGTGACGAACCCACACAGAATTATCATCTCTATGCAGCTTATTAGCCACTTTTAGCTCATTATTTTGTTTTTATGACACATGGACTGCATGGTCCACTCCCAGCGCTCTCATCAACTTGCTTTCCAGCAGCAGGAGGGCAGTCACTTTCATCAAACGAGCTGTAATGAACCCACTGTATGCTACCTGTTCCGCACCGAATGGCAGACAGACACAGTTAGCAGCTAGCTGGAGAAGAAAGTGAAACATTTAGCAGCTAAAGAGACAGGTTTCCTTTCTCATAAGTTGATGGAGCCCAACCAGAGCTAAACAGAATGTAAATATTGGGTCAGTAATTGCCCAAAGGTTTTTCCTCAAACAAATGCTAATGTGTCTTTTGGTGTGTATATAAGCAACTGTAAGGATGAGAGTGTAACAACGATGTATTCAAACAGCTTTAAAGTAACTCCGGTGAGTCTTGCTCTTCCATAACGTTGGGGAAGTCACAAGAGAAGTCCTAAACATTACATTACAGGTCATTCAGCAGACGCTCTTATCCAGAGCGACTTACAGTGAACTAAGTACAGGGACAGTCTCCTGGAGCAGCTCAGGGTTAAGCACCTTGCTCAGGGGTACAATGGTGCCAGCCTGGTATTGAACTCCCGACCTTCTAGTGTTTTGTTTGGAAGGCGTTGTTTTTTCAAACTTCGGGGAGCTCTACCAGACCCACAGTAGATATCGTGCACTCTGAAAAGCGCTCGTTGTGGTCAGTAAACTGGACTTCTGTAGAATCGGTGAAGTGCCCCTTAAAGGTTGAGATGAGGATACACAAAGCACGGCTCTCATAGTGCTGCTCATCTTACCCTTCAGTTCTAAATGTCTCAGAAGATGTTGTTATTAACATCTAGTATTGTGCTAAAGACGAAGAGCATCCCCCAATATTTATTCTGAACTGACACACAAAGTGTTCTGTACAAGTAAAAGAAAACACACACACACAACTACTACACACTACCATCTCAATATCTTGATTAGTGCACTTACACAAGTAACTTTATCAAGGTCAAAATACAATGTCAGTAATTGTAACTGATCACCTGCCAAAGTGAGTTCAGCACATAGTAGAGTTGAAAGGTCAGGAGAATAGAAGTGTGTGTGTGTGTATGTGTGTGTGTGTGTGTGTGGTTCCTGTCCATTCATCTTGTGTTTGCTCATGTCAAACTCACATCTGAGTCCAGTGAAGACAAATGAACTCAGCATGTACGTCTCCTCAGTCGAGCTGATGGATGACCTGACAGCTGGCTGTTGATTGATGGCTGATCAGTGATTCCCTTATGGACTCATCCATTCCCAGCATCCCTCTCTGCTAAGGTGTTCTTAATCCAAGGCTAACCTTTAGGACAATAAATCCAGTGACTACATCCCCAACTTTGAAGTCGACAAGCATGCACGCCCTGTCGGGTGATGACACGCACGATAAGTCATCGCTATGTACAGAAACCAGATGATTTCAGATCAGTGACTCAGCTGTCCAAGGATCATTTAGTGCCATTCTGCCACACGGGTGCAAAACTCAATGCAGTTGTAGATCCTTAGCTACTAAAAACCAACACTAGTGCATTATTTTAGTGTCATTTCCTGATGAGTTTATGTCTCCATCTGTAGTTTGAAGTCTTCTTCAACACATGATGTTCATTTAGTAGCTTATGGAAACATTTAGAGTAAAGTAGACGATAAAGCAGCTTCTGCTTTAGGGCGGGGCTACCTGTGATTGACAGGGTGTTGTCCCGTCTGGGTGTTGTCCGTGTTTTCTTCTTACAACTTAAACCCTCTCACAGTGTGTTTGAAATTTAATTGTAACATTTTGGTTGTCTAAAAAGATTGTTCTCAGCATTCTGTTGTACGTTCTGTGTAACCAAGATGGCAACGCCAAACTTGAGTCTTCAAAACTGTTGTCCACAAACTAATGCATGATGTCACGGTGGCTACACCCACTTCTTATATACAGTCTATGTTCTTAACATGAAACATTTGACGTCAGGGAAACATCGTTCATCGTCTTCTCATCTTTAACTGCAACACTTTGAGATTTAAACTTCTTTTTGAAGCAATGATCTGTCAGTTTATGTGAATAAGAGTCACTTATGGCTCAAATTATGAATTTAAGATCGAACAACTACAAAGCTAATTCACAGAAAGCAAACATGTGTAATGTTGTGTTTGGTAATCCCCAACAATTGAATCAGATGAATGGAGATGAATGGGTTGAGAGCAACATATGGACTTTGTGTTCAGAGGACAATGACGTCATTTTAATGTGAAACCTGCAGGACCTGCGTTATGAACTGATCTTTATTGTTCAACTTTCATCTCTTTCATCTGCCAACAGCCATCGACATTAGGCCATGATACTATTGCCAATTCACCCCGGAGCCACTTTAGCGTCAGCACAAGGACAGCTCTCACAACGCTTACAACAGACAGCCCAATCCACACCATAACAGATGTTCTACTTTAAAGAAACAGTTTAGCCTCATGAGCCCCCCTTATCCCAAATAATGTGCGGTACAGGAGGACAAGTGTAGTGTATTCAGTCTTTTTTGCCTTTGTGCTTCGTGTCACGCTGATCCCATTAAATTGATTCATACTGGGGAGCAGCTCATTGCTGCTGCAGTCTCACACTGAGCAGTCTGATGCTGCTTGTTTAGGACAGAAACACTCAGAATTATGCATTCGCAGAGCTTCCCAGAATGCCTCGGAGTCAAAGCGATGGTCTTTACGTCACGGGCTGATTTTTCTAACCACTCGGCTCCCGCCACCCCCTCAACTTCTTTCAGCTTGAAGTGACGTGTTCCTGATAATGGACAACACCAGGTTGTTTTGCTAAATGTCACAGGTTATTTTTAAGCTGCGTGTTTACATTGTGAGCTGACTCTGTTTGAAGAACATCTTCCTAGCAGAGTTATATTTTCATGTGATTGTGTGTTGGTGTTTTGTTCCTCCTGTAAAGCCTGCCCAGCTGCTTCGTATCCTACTTAGTTCTCTTTGATGTAGACAAATGCACCAATCAGGGACACTCTCTTCTAATTATCATCCACTCACTGTTCAGTGTCAGGCAGGGACCTGCCCCTTCTTTCCTGGATGACACTGATGGTTGATTCAACTTGTTCTTATTCTGCATTTCTTTTTTATGGCAGGCTTTCATCGCTGACAACTGGCAGACGATCTGAGGACATCCAACTCGAGGTAATTATTTCTATTGTTATGAGCTTTATGGAGGCACAGCTCGATGCACGAGGATGACACACACCTGCAATACACAGTCCTCACTGTCCTGCACACTCGGAGATCATCCGGCCAGCTTCCACAGTTGCCAGTGTCCTTGACCGGGCCCTGCAGATTCTGCAGTCTGTTCGAGGACATTAATAATGTGCTTATGAGAGTCAGTACTTATGGCCATAACATGCCGCTTCACATTAAGATAACTTGAAAATGTCATAACTGCTTGTGCATTTAGTAGGCTTTTGTGTTGGGTGTTTTGCAAATGTTCTGCTCTATTTCTTAATATTTTGTGTTGGGGGAGAAGCACTGGGGGAGTTTTATTCTTCTACAGAATGACAATCCCCCCCTGGACCATTGCCCAAATAACTGACCAAGTTGTGAAATGTCACAGAATGTGCAGGCGTCACACAGAGCTCACTGGATGCTGGGACAGAGCTCAGTTCTGTTCCTTTACAACCTGTAGGTGGTTGTGAGTTCATTGGGAGTCCACTGCAAACCGTATGAATGAAGGCAAAGTTAAAACGGACTCTTTCATTACTGGATTAGTATTTGAAGACCTTTGAGTGCAGAAAGTGTTTCTGTCTGAATTTACATCTTGCAATCAGGTATAAATTATCGTTGTGGGACCAATTTAATAGAGTGTTAGACAATCATTTCATATTGGATATTCTTTAGATGCATGCTTTAGAGCTTAGTGTGTGTGTGTGTATGTGTGTGCTTCACCTGCATGAGCTCATCGTGAGAAACTGATGAAGTTCTCAAGAGCATGCACCAAACTCAAAGGAGCAACATGACAGAATTGAGTGAGGAAAAGTCTTGATAGACATTTGTAGCAGCAGAACATTTCAGGAACGTATTTCTCAGCATCTCGGCAGATTATGGACTAACATAAACCTGCTGCATTTCCTGCATTACATCCACATACGATAATTGTGGCTTTAGAAGACTGATGGTGACACACTGTATGAATGTAAGTGCACATACTGCATATATATATTGTTAGTGTTGCACCCAGTGTAACTGAAAAACAGCATCAGTTTGAGTAATATTCATCAATAGTTTTACATAAATACATTTAGTTTCTTTTTATTATCTAAATCCATCTTGAAGGAACTCAGTCAGAGGAACATCTAAGTTACACTTTGGGGAACTTGCACGTTTGTACCAATTGTCAGTGAAGTCCATCCAACGTTCGTTGAGACTCAAACATGTTCAACTGATGGTGTTGCTGGAGGGAAAGTCAGGGGACCAGTTAATCCACTTAGGACCAATGAGGTGTGTTAAACATGTCGTAGTAATTCAGCCAATAGTTGCAGAGATATTCCACTCTGGACTAAAGTGCTGGATCGGATAACCAACCCCTCGACAATAAACAATAACCAGGTTGTTGTTGTGAGAAATGACAGCCGCTAAAGCTGACCAGACTCATTTCTGCAGACAAATCCAATACAGGAAAAAATAAATAAAAGGCCATATTGGCCTCAGTTGTTTGACATGTGATCTGTTGGGAGTTAATACAGTGAATCTCACAGATTACTACTTTAAATGTCAAAAGCAGTAATGTGAATGAGGCACAATGACCCCCTGCCCTGTCAATAATAGATACGTAGCGGTCTCTGTATACATTGATCTCTTTAAGTCTCCTTCCCGTAGAAGCGGTGGCAGCATTTGTCACCTGGGCTGACAGACCTTCTGTTTGTGTCATATTCCCTGGGGCGACAGAAGTGTGGATCTGCCCCAAGTGTGTCACTCCCAGTAGGCGGCTGAGCACCATTGATCTGCAGCTATTGAGCCATGATTGCTCTAATTAGTGTAGGTTTGAAACACAATCCACACTGAGAAGGATAGAGAGCGAGACGAAGGGAAAGCCAGCGATGGCGGATCAGATGTCACCAAATAAGACTGAAGGTGTCAGAGAGAAAACACCTGAGGCTAACACACACTTCATGGAAGACACTTGAAAGACATATCAAGTGATAAAAGACGTCCTTCTGCACTGCTGGGGACGTTTTGGAGGGAAGCTCCATGAGAAGAGCCACCACATAAATAAAATAATGAAGAATGATCCAGAACACCTTTGTGTGAAACGCACAGGACAGCTCTAGCTTGAGTTACATCGCTGCCACAACATGTCAGTGACGGACATAGTTCAGAACTCTGTGCAGAGTTTGTCTCATTAGTTCTGATGCTTATTGACAACACTGTGAAAATACAGGCCAGTCTGAAGTGTACTGATGGACCCCAGGAAGAGTAGCTGCTAGCTTAGTGCTAATGGGGATCCAAATAAAGAATCAACTACACATCATGTCATGAACTCTGCACATCTGTATTTCAGAATTTAGACAATTCAATATTTGCTGCTGCAAACAAAGTGTAATGTCGGGATTGTTAAATGAACTTATAGTGTTCGGTTGAGTTTTATGAGAAACCAGCGGTATGCTATTTGTGAAGGGCTAATAAAAGGTATGGAATTAAAAGCGAGCTTTACGACGGCACCACCGCAGTGGTGTTGATCAATTGCAGAAGTTTACTGCCAGGTGAGTGGACCATTAAATAAAAGCAACAATTGTTTAGTCTTATTATAAAAGGTTACATAATTAGAAATCCCTTATATAATCGTTAAGTTATAAAAATCTTCAAATTAGTGTAAGTGTGTTAGAAAATGTAAAATAACGAGCATGAGAATATGTAGTGAACTGTTTACTAAAACTAAACTGTACAATAAAACATCTACACCATGAAAGTTTAACCTTCATCATATATATATCGCTCTGGATAAGAGTGTCTGCTAAATGACCTGTAATATATATATATTTAAATATATATAAATATATATATATATATATATAAATATATATATGTATTTACATATATATATATATATTTATATGTAAATATATATATATATATATACATATAAATATATATATATATATATTTACATATAAATATATATATATATATTTACATATTAATGCAAACAGATGTGCAGAAACATATGCACAAAGGCTACACAACACACACACACACACACACACACACACACACACACACACACACAGGTCAGCCAGATTTGAGCAAGTTAAGGAAAAAGTGAGACGAAGAAGAAAAAGGAAAGAAGGGTGAGCGTAGATGGAGAGAGACAGAGAGAGAGATGGAGAGATGGAGAGGGAGAGAGAGAGAGAGAAAGAGATGGAGAGGGTAATCTGCTTGTCGTGCTGCCGTTATGCTGCCAAGGCAACTCCAAAATTTGCTTCATCTATTTTTAGCAACAAAAGATAGCAAGAACCTAATGCACACACACTCACACACACAGACCGATCCTTGGCAGAGCAGTGATTTGCAGCAGACCCATGATCAAAACAGCATGGTCAGCTGTATCGTTACACACACACACACACACACACACACACACACACACACACACACACACACACACACACACACACACACACACACACACACACTGGCTGGTTGTTGACAGTTGGGGTTGGAGTGGATTGTGCTCATTAGGTGGGGTTGCAGATTGGTTTCTATTTATATCCAGCAGCAGGCTCAGCAGCAGCCGCCGCATGGAGGTGTTTGAAGTAGCACAGGCCTCCGGTGGGCCGCGCTAACGAGATGCATCCGGAGCCGATCGCTCTCCGAACTGCGGGAGTTCAACTCTGATAGTTAGCGTGGTGTGGGTTAGTATTATTCAGGTTAGTTATTTATAGAAGACTGCTATTTGACATGATTCCGGTTGTATGACATGAGCTCTATAGAGATGAACGTGATGACTTGTGTTATCAACTACACGTAGTTCTGTTGCTATAAGACAGTTGTTGCTGTTTGAGTAGGATCTCATGTTGCTGTGTGTGTTCACATATTGTCCAATGGTCACAATCAATGGGATCGCAGCACACGTTTGCTATTTTCACCAGTAGCAGCTGCAGCCGCAGGATCAGCAGCCTCAACACAAGAGTCTTCTTACTATAATACAAGTAATATAATAAAGTTGAGGCAGTTTTGATCTGCATCTTGATCCTGGTTTACTCTTAAAATATAAAAACAAGTAAAAGCTCTTTCTCACAATGTTTAAATGAAGGATGTTTTCACATTCAGGCCTTTTATAATGAAGACATCTCAGGCCTCTTAAAGTGGAACAAAAGAGGAGCAGCAGAAAAGGGACTCAGTTTCTTTTCCTTCCCAATCGTCAGTTCATTGGAAAGAGGATTCATTCAGCTCTGATGGGTCTCAGTCCTCGTCCTGTTCACACTATAGTTCCTCTGGTACTCAGGCCGTCATTGGTCACATGTTTATGGTCCACTCAGGCGGTTCCAGACCCAACACTGTCCAGTTCATCATGAAGCAGACACATCATGTGTCTTTGAGGATTCTCTGCTTTTTCTCATTTTATGGTGTTTGGTAAAACACTTTGGACTATTTGGTTCTTTTTGAGCATCCCAGTGCAATATCATGTGATCTGTCTACGGAAGCCTAGAGGCTGAATTACAATGACAAAGGGCAAAGTGAACACTGGAGCACTTTGTGTTCACAATGCAGCAGTTCAGCAAACAGCAACGTGGACTTGAAACAAAGGGGTCTGAGTTCACCTATGCGTCAATCGGCTGATCGGCCGGTGATTACTTGGTAAACATTACTGCGCTGTTTATTCCTTTCAATCGCTGCTAGAAACAAAATCTATATATTTTTAAAGTCTCCATCTATGCAGGCAGCTCTGTGAGGCTGCACGTAGGCAGGTAGTAGTGTTTGGAGCTAGATTATAATGTCACAACATGCTGGTAAGGATGATTGATAATGGAAATGTTCTGATGCCGGCGCTGGATGAAAGGCTCTGAGTTCGTTTGGAGGACTGAAAGGGACCAATTGTGCAAACTCTATAATTCCTGGAAAATAAATGTAACTTTCCATTAAATATATTTTGAATCTGTTAAAAAAGTAGTTTTGAAGCCCAGCGTTTTACACACATTACCTTTTTCCTCCTGGAGCTCCAGTTTGCAGTCATGCCTGCCAGTCACCTCGGCTGGAGGCTGGAGGCGTTAAGGTCATCAGCTCCTCCAGATGAGGGACACGTGTTGGGTTAGACATGTTGAGACAGGAGCTTGAACATCTAACAGAGGGTCGACATGTCACCTGTCGACATGAACGTCAACTGCACACAAACCAGAAAAAAAATGATTCAAAGTTCAAAGCTGCAAATCAGGTTTATTCAGTGTGTGTATAACTGAGACGCACAAAAGAGCTACGAGGAACGGAGACAAATGCAGAAAGGAAAATTAAGATAACACTAATCTTTTCAGAACATGATGAAAACTTCATATTGTACACAATACATTTCCGGATGTGGCACAACAAGACAAAAGAAACATAATGTGTGCTCTTTGTAAGAATACAATACGAGTCAGTCTACCTGTTGGTACATTGCTTTTCTGTTCTATTCAAACTTCACCATCACCTGCCATCTCTCGTCTGAATGTTCCTTTTCATTCCCATCTCCATTAATTACAAAGCCAACATGTATTCATCCCGTTGTCATTATCTTCATCACCCAGCTGTTCACCCTTTAATGTGTCTAACTTGTGTTTACAGCAGGTACTCACAGTGTGTGTGAATGCATCTCTTCACTTCCAAGTCTGTGCTGTACAGTTTCTATTCTCCAAGTTTGTAGAACTCCAAATATATCTGTTTAATCCCTACGTCGATGCAGAATATGTACTTTATACAGTAGTTATCATATCATCAGATGTAACTAATAAGTATGCAAGAGGGGGGGTGGCAGTCAGAAGTTTGAGAAGTGGCCTTGTGACTAGAAGAGGACTGAGAAGATGTGTGTGGATGAGGCTTTATTTTTGAGTTGACCTTTGGTAAAGCAGGACGGTCTCTTGAGATCTTAACACTCACAGTGCGGCTGCTTAGTGTCCGACAGTAGATGTTGTGGGTGTAGTGAGCAGCTACCAACTCAGTCAACAATCCATAAATAAAGAATATTATAGGTCAGTTACACTTTCAAAAAGCATCATATGGTCTTAAATCAGATGTTTGAATGAAACAATGCTCTGCTCTCTAATGCACCCAGTGATCACTTGGCAAACATTGCTGTCAAGTGTATTCCTCTGAAATGTAGAAGTCTGCAGCTCTGTGCAGCACTGGGGGTTTGAGCTAAAGAGCAGGTATTATGTTTATTATTGTCTTAGTACCAACATGTGCCGATTACCACCAAACACAAAGTCAGGACGTTGTGGGATGAAGGGGAACATTAAGATGGCAGGTGGTGGTGACGTTTGAATTGAACACCACAGCCCAGCATGACAGGTGTGAACTGTCAACAATGATGTTTCACTTCAACTGAAACTCTTCCGCTGAGCACGAGCACTTGTACTGAAGTGCTTGAGTGCATTTATTTTTGGAGCCATGATGAGGGCCCATTGTTAGCTTAGGGTAGTTTCATTAGAGCATTGTTAGTCTGGCTGAAGAGAAAGCTGTTGTCTCAGCTCCCCTGCAGCCGGAGGTATCTTGGCGTCAAGAACGTTGATATCTTAATCACCACGATCCCACAATTCTGTTTCTATACTTCTTGGTTTCTTCTTGTTTTTGTCAGTGTGTCTTTGTTCCTCTTCTCCTTGACGCTTCTCTTTCACCGTCTACACCTTCGATCATCTTTTGAACCCACTCCCCTCATTCTCTATCATCTGTTTAACCCACTCCTGTCTTCTCCTCTGTTATCACTCTCTTGTTGACCTAGTTGGTATCAGCATAGATCATACTCAGTGTACAAACTCCAGATCTGATACAAAGCTAGAAACCAGATAAGAGTGTAGAATTTACAAGGTATTAAAGCCCCCCCCCCCCTTCTTCTACTGCACTCCCCCTCTTCTCTCCAGGACTTGTTAATCCCTGCTCTCCCTGCAGGACTGATAAGAAATTGGATATAAGAGGACAAGACTGTACACTACACCTCTGCACTGCAATCACTCACCACGTACAGAGCAAGTGGACGAACGCCTACTGTCTTTATCTTGTGACATTCAAGTGTATTTAATATTAGAAAGAAACTAAAACATCAGACTGAAGCAAGTTTAAGTTTTATTATTAGTTCAAATGTTTTTATCTTACTTGCAGTTTCATAACTAGAGTAATCAGTACATTTGAAACATTCTAGCTTCCTGAATTATATTTCATCAAATCGCGTCTCGTTCGATGACGTTGGTCGAGTTGTGACGATGCTGAAAGATCCAGAATAACTTTATCGACCTTTTGTTACGCTATTAAAGTGAAGAATGAACTCTCACATTAGAAAACATATTCAGTTCTTCTATTTTCATACAGTAGGGGGGGGGGGTATGACTGTACTGTCTCCGTACACAGACAGGCATTCTGAGGTTCCAGACAGCACGGATTACTTTACACTGAGCAACATGTTCTCTGAGTGGATATGTATTAGCAATCCTCTGCATACTGGGAAGCTGTTTGGTTTTCCAACACTCATTGTTCAACTCCAGCTGATTCAAGTAGTCATGACCACACGAAGAGAGAACAAGAACAAATGTGAGCGAGGACATCTATATACATCCGTCTGTGCATTTTCCACTGATGTCAAAGTAAACAGCACACATATAACATGGAGTATTGACCACTACAAAGACTTTTCCATTTAATGTCAGCCAAGTCAAATTGCAGTTTTAGGTAAACTGGAACCAAAGAGCCACCGAGGTGAGATCAAATTAAAACAAGAAGACGCAGAACAACGGATCTGTGTTTGCTCTGTTACTCCTCCCTTCTGTCCCCTGCTTCTTCCCAGCACTGCCTGCAGACACACACTGCCCTACTTTGGTACAAGTCATATCCCTGCTCTAGAATAAGCCGCTGTGAGCGCCACAGGGCCGAGGCGAGAAAACGCCTCTTGGCACTGTGTTTCAACAAGGATTGGCAGAAGATCTATTCTGTGTCACCGGTCCTGCAGGAACAATTTGGAAGGGTTTACTGTGTAAATATGCCTCTAGTCTTTCAGTGTTGCCACACTGCTTTGTAAAGTCCTACCTCGCCATGTGCAGTCCATCGCAGTTCAGTTCAGTTCAGTTCTTTTAGACGGAGTGTTTATGTGGAGGGAGTCAAGAATAGAGTTAAAGAAAGAAATACATGGAAAACATGAGGACAACATTTGAAATCATGTTTGGAGAACAAAGAACAGATGGGAAGAGAAACATGTGTGAAGGAGGGAAAGAAAGAAAAGGAATATACACACAGGGAGTGAGAAGCCAAGGACATTCAGAATCACAAATAAAGATTTGAGTTTTGAACAAGTAAAAGCCAGAGGGAAAGTCAAAGGTTTCCTCCTGTGAGAGCAGTCCTGCGGGACAGAGGACTGAATGGAAGGAATCAGTGATGGGCCGAGAAAAGGAGCTTTTCAAAAGATTGTAAAAGAAAGAAGTAAAAAGAAGCACAGAAGGTAGCATGGAAAGGCCAAGAGGGACAAGGCTTCATCAGCCATAAATGCCAGTTGCCATTGTGTAAAATACCAAGAGGGAGGAGAGGATGGTACTAAAGGAGACGAGAAGGAGGCAATTTAGGTGAAAAGATAAATAAAAACTCACAATGATAGGATGTTTATAACGTAGAAAGAAATGAGGATCGATGGAGGAGAGGAGGTAAAGAAGAGCATGAGGGAGAGAGGGCATTGGTGAAGGGAGAGTGAAAGAAAGAAAAGATACAAAAAAAGGTCAGTGAGCAACTGAGAAGCAGATTAAAATGTCAGGGAGGAAAAACAGAGAAATCCAAAATCACCTTCACTCACTGTTCAAGGAGGAGACAGAGGGAGAGGAAGGTGAGGAAGGAAAGGGAGAGGAAGGTGACATGAGAAAGTGTGTGAATGTTCTCGTGTGTGTTTTCATGAAACAGCCCCTTTAAGCCGGGTATAAATCACCCTGACACCAGTACAGCAGACTCCCAGAGAGCAGGTCACCAAAGCAATCAGTCCTGCACTGCATCCCTGTAGGCACTACAGCCATCACACACACAAACACACGTTACCTACATACAATCTTCTTGCAGAGACTGATAGATACCGCTAGTTGAAAAGATAGTTTCACAAGCTAACAGTTACTTTGACAGGAAACTGCAGCAAAGCTAAAAGAAAAAAATTATATTAATCTATTTATTTCTTCATAGTAAGAAATAAATACAATTCTTACAACATCTTAGCCCGAAAGCAAACATGTGAGTGCTGTGAAATCCAATCATAGCTTGCATTGTTGCACATCCTTCAAAAGGTGCAACGGTGATCAGGTATGAAGGTCCAAAGCATCTCGTTTGCTACACATCTGTTTTTCTTTGCTCGGTTACTTTGCTCGTGAGAGAGTCATGTGATCTTGGGATCCATCTCGTCAGGGTTCAAATTATGTGTTTGTGTCCGGACCAATCATAGTCCCGTGAGAGGAGCTCCTGGCAGCTACGGTTTAGGTGTGTGTGGTCCGCAACTGTTCGTTCAAAACAACAATAGATCTTTGCAGACTGAACACTCACCTGTTTGGACTGCACCTCGGCGAATGAAGAAAACTAAATAACTGTTCTTTGTATGTTGCACTTATATTGGTTTGGCTTATTTATAGCTAATAGTTGAATTTGTATTCTATTGTTTCTGTATGTTGCACTTCAAACTGGCTTATTTGAAGACAGTGTTCACTTATACGATTGTATTTGAAGCTATTGTACTTATAAGATTCTTGCTCTTCGGAGTTGTATCTCCAGGATTGTTTGCACTTTTTGTTCGTCGCTAAATGAACTGTAATGTAATAATGTAATATAATCTCCTATAGATGTTCGCGTATATGCTGCAATCAGCATCAGTTACATCAGAACTGGATTGGATTTACGTTCACCACATGGGCATAAACCCTAAATGAATGAAAGCTTAGTGACAGCTGGATGTATAAATAAGAAACCCTTCGCTAACAAGTTAAAAGGTTTGTCAACTCGTTGGCTGACAGATCAAAACGTCCACGTTTGTCAGGATCAGAGTCACTAGTTTAACGATTTGGAACACAGATTTGTTGTGATCTGTCCTCACAGAAGATGAGCTAAAGCACTTCAGCCTTTTAAAAGTGGTGGAAAGTGAGAAAGTTGGTCTCTGTTGAACTCTGTGGTTGAAACGGACCAAAGACAACTGAAAGGGCACGCTGCATTCACATCAACATGTCGTGGATCTAATGAAGGCAGCAGGTTTGAAGAGCTGACAGCTTTCCACGTCAGACTTACTGCAATTATCCTCATAACTGTTGGCGACAGAGGCCGAATACAGCTGCCAACAGCTGTCATTCGCTTTCAACACATGTTTCTTTCTCCCGTTATTGTAACACATTGAACAGTAATAGCTCAGCCATTTGCATATTTTACCATCTGTCATGGTGACTGTTCACTCAAGGTACTTCGGGGTGTAGGACTTTATAGGACGTTGTTGCAAGTACTTGTTTGCTTTCATTTTCCAACCGACAGGTATCACCTGTATATCTCTGCATGGCTGACCCCACAATCCTAAGCTATAAACTACCTAATGTGCTTTAATAAGAAGAATTGTGTCGCAGGCTCTGAAAGTCGAAGGCTTTGATTGAACTGTAACCTTTTTAGAATCACACAGTTTGACACTGTTCACTTATTATTCCCTAAAACTGCAAGTTGTCTGTTGGAAATGTTCACGTTTTTAGAAATGCTTCAGCTGCTGTTTGAATTTGAATTATTGCACATATAACTTAGCAGATGTCTTATAGTTCTGTCTCTCTTTCTGTCTCCTCACACATCATTTATGAGTGGGCTCTCTGCTTCTCACTTTCTCAAGGGCAGCTGACGAAGGGTTTGGCTGCCATGCTCGGTATCCCCACTTGAATTTAGAGACAAACATGTTGCACTCTGAAGCTTTTCACACTTTACCACTTTGTCCAAGGTGAGAGAGGAAGAGAGAAGTTGAGGGCAATGACTGACCGTTGAAGAGACCGGCTGTCGCTCTGCTTTGTTTCAAAGTGATATCTAACAACATAAGGGAACTTGTGAGTTTCCATTTTCACAGCCGTGTTTCTCCAAAATGTCATCTGTTAAGAAATTATCTCCTCAGACCAGATGAAAATGTTGAGTTAAAACTACAAACTGTCGCCATCACGGCAGTGACGCCGCCGTCTGTCTCCCAGCTAATCTTTACGGGCATCTTCAGTGAAGTTGAAGCGGAAACACTGCAGAGCAGTCAGGGACCTCAGACTGCACCCATCTGTCACTCATCTGTCACCCCCTAACTGTGCATAACTTTAAGCCTTAATATAATTAAAAACAGGTGAGTCATATAAAAATTCACCCCAGGTGCATTTGTCATAAAGAGGTAAAATAGCTACGGAGACCAAAACCGTTTCTCGCACCAGAATGGAAACATGTTGAATTCTGCTGTAAAGTTGGACTTTTTAACTTGGGGGGGGGGGGGGGGGGGGGGGGGTCTGTGGAGATTGCTCCCTTCTTAAACCAGCCTCAAGTGGCCATTCAAGGAACTGCAGTTCTGCATACAAGACATTATACAAACTTGTATGCAGAATGTTATGCTTTAGGTTTCAAACCAGGATCCTTCAGTTCTTTTTAAGTTATAATTATGAGTTACTTAACAAGACTGACTTAAAGGTTTATGTGTCCACATTATCTGTGATAAATGCCAAAAGACACATTTATTTTCTAGGCTTTCTATTAGCTGCAATACCAGAAGTGTATTTAGGATTTCAGTAAATCAGGACTAAGCATAAAAACAACTAACACGGTAATGTTTAAATAAACTGTACTTCATTTCATATGCAGAAAGCTTCATATTGATTTTAATATAACAAAATATTAATGAATGCTACCTGCAATATTATAGAAGTGTCATGGATATTTATCGTTCACAACATTGTGGTATGAAACAGAGAGGAATCAATAAAGCACAGACACAGATACAATTGATTAATTATTATTCTGTTGCATAACAAACAATAATAATGAGAACACTACCTGCTTCCCAGCACAACCGCGTAGTGTCCCTCAGGCAAAGACAATCTCCCCCCTTATATAGGAGAGCTGAACCAGCGCTGACACCTTGTAACGCACGACCCACTCAACATATATTGAATCACATTCCATTGCCTTAAACTTCACGGCACCAAGGTAATCTATTCCAGATGCAAAGGTGACCTTCTTATGACCTTTGAGATCATGTAGTCAAAACATATATTTGTTATTTACATATGGTATGGATTTTTATACAGGGCTCCTAATGTAAATTTAATGAATAAGACATTGTTCATTTCGCTTATCTTAACAGAAGGCTTCTATGAAACAAGACATTAATTAAGAGAAACACATTTTTGTAATATTTGTTTTATATTAGTGTCAAAGTTAAATAAAAAATCTTTGCAACTAAAATGCAAACTCTCTGCATTGTTAGATATCACTAAGTGGAAGTGAGGAAATATGCTTTTTTTGTAATGTATGTTGTATTTATTTGGGTGAATTATAACCTTTTAACAAACAAACACATTGTATGTGTTTGTTTGTGTGGCTGCATGTCCACAAGGTAAGCCCCTGAGTGCAGGTGTGTGGCAGCTGTGTGCCACCCTGATTGTTAATGAGCCCCAACTGGTTAGTCAGGTACTCAGCCCTGCAGCACAGAGGCTCTCAAGGACTGTCAGGAAACAGTGTGCAGCGCCACACGTAGGCTTAGAAAATAGTCAAGAAACCCCTCTTGGCTGATACTCCTCCTGAATACATGTTTGATCGGAGAGCAGTATCTGCACTATATTCCCCCAATTCTCCCCCATCAGTTTGTGTGAGAGCTTGTTAATGATGGAGGTCCTCATTAGCAGACACTTGTGCACGGTATGCAAGAAAGACCACTGTGCTTTCCCACAGAAAAATCATTTATTTAAGCCTCATTAAACCAAGGTTCAAGCCTTAACTCAAATCTGATCATCCACTCATCCCTGCTGATTTAGAAAATTAGGTAATCAGGTCAAGTAATAAAATTAAACATAAAAGGATTATACTTTCTCACAAATGCTTCTCTCAAATCCACAGCAATGTACGTATGTATGTGTAGCAGAGCTTTTTACCAGCAGACTGTCATCTGACACCTTTGAGATTGCTGGGGGAGTCGTTGCAAAACATTTGTCTGACATGCTATGCACGCGCTTCAGAAGAAAAGTACTTGACATTTTAATAACTCCACAGAGAATAATTCAAAACACACTTATTCCTCAGCAGGATTTCATTTGTAAGTAGAGATCTGATCAGCTGACAAGCTTATTTGGAGCTTCTACAGTTCAAGTGGGAGATGTGAAGCCTCAAAACCAGAGCCCTCAGAGGAAAGCAACATCCTGAATAAGATGCCCACCCTTCTTCCACTTATTCAGTTTTATTTGAAACCAGCAGTTGTTCATGCATCTTGGATGCATTGGAGCATTGCATTGTGGTTCATCATGCCTCACATTGCTTTTCATTTTCTTCAAATGACTTGTTATTGGCTGGTTTTGATTTTCTGACAGCAAATCTCATAACTGTAAAAGGCATTCTGCCAACTGTCAAGTGTCTGACATCGAGGTAATGCT